>NC_081820.1:2990000-3297500 GCF_030704535.1 Vitis vinifera
TCATATTCAATGTGGGGCATCATAACCTCTTTATATTTTATATGTTTGCATATAAAATATTTTTTTATAACATTACACTTATATTCTAGAAGATTTAATTTTCTTTTTATTATTCTTATCATCTTAATTCTAAATTAATTTTGTAATAGTAAATATATCATTTTTTTTAAATATTCCAATAGTCAAGTCTTTTAATACTTCATAACCAAAGGGCGTTAGGTAAATCATCACTATGATATAATGATTTAATTCAAATTTTTAAGAGGATGTTTAGTAAATTAATTTAATAACTTAATATAATTTAATTATTTAATTTAAATTACTAAGTAGATTAAAAATATTTCATAAAAATATTTAATTATAATTTTAATAAATCAACTTAATAATTTAATAACCTAAACATAATTTAACTTAGTGTTACTTCAAGTCGTTAAGCATTAAGTTTTATCAAACATTCTTTCGATACATGTCCTAGAATGGTAATAACACCTACTCCTAAAATGTTTTTATTATCTATTTTTATAAATTCAAATTTTTAGAAAGTGATAATGGGTAACAATATTTATTTAAAATAAATTATAAAAATAACAAAAATCCATTTCTTTTGCTAAATATTAAATAAATTAGGTTTTTGGTTACACCGTGTAAATTTACTACCCAATTGTTAATATGGAATTGAAGATAAATTTGTTCTACGAAATTCTAGTATTAATTGATTTGATTTTTAAGTTTCAATTTATTTTTAAAATTTACTAGGAAATCAAATATTAAATCTCATTTGATTTGAAGTTTGTTTGTATGGTGAGAAATTTCCAAAAAAATTATAGTATTGACTTGTGAGTAGGAGAAATCAAGACATAATCATATTAACCATTTTTTAAGCTAGGAAAGTTTAGTATTATTAGCTCAATTTTTTAGTTTCCAATTATTTTAAAAATTATCTGACTTGTTAATAAATCTAATCTAATAAATCTCATTTGGTTTGGAATCATTTTCTTGGGGAAAAAAAATTCAAAAATTGCATTATTATTATTATTATTATTAAATCTAAAAAGAGGGAAACATTTATGTGAAAGAAACTAGTTGTGATTGATGTTAATAATATGATAAGTAAAATGACATTTTAGAAAATAATTAAATGACTCATTAAAAAGTGCATGTATTTTAAATCATTTATAAATAAATGATGATAATATTGATTTAAAATTTTTGGGGTTTATTCTTTTACATATATTTTCATATTATGGAATCAAAATCCACTTTTTTCATATGTATAAATAAATTTCTTCATTGTGATTTTCCGCCAAAAAAAAAAAAAGTAGACCCAAATTTCTTAAACTCTGAATTTCTTGACCCTTTCTCCATTGCATTAGTGACTTGATCCTTAAGTTTCAAATATTTAGAGTTTATTTTAATCTAGGGAATTTTGAATATTAATGCCAACAAATCAAATTTTAAAATTCCTAAAATCATTAAGAAAAAATCAATGTATCAATTCTTACTTGATTTGAAATATACTAGCCAAGTGAAAAATTTTGAAAAAATTTTAGTTTAAATGTTACGCTTCTTTTTATAGTTTATGTGCATTTAAATGTACCATGTGTGCATTTACTCTTACTCAAAATATCTTAGGAAAAAATGTGTTTTCATTTGCTCATTTTAAAGTATATGTAAAATAGAAACTCATTTTTTCATATTTCAAATTATGTCATGTGATCCAAAATCAATGTTTTGAAAAATAGATCGGATCGATCGATTTGATTATAGATCAGATTGGCTTATTTGACCATCGATCGGTGGCCTCTTCGGTCCGATTCAATGAATTGGAACGTTCAATTGGATTGTCATCGAACTAGATAGACCGTTCAACTCCATATGAATCCATCAACTATTGTTTGACCAAAAGCATGTTGGGATTCACCATGTTGTTGGTCTAAGCTCCTTCGTTGGAAGCCCACCATGCCATTTGCAACATAAAAAAAAGAGATGTGTTGCATGGGGTGTGTTAGTTTTGATTGGGATAGATTTTGGATAGTATATTAAAAACGAACTTTGCATTGTAGGGATTTCAACTAGGACCCATGGTTATCAAAATAGGCAAATGATCATTTGGCGTAACATGGTAAATATCTATATATATCCTTGTTTTATCCTATAAAACATTTAAATAAATATAGATATTTATATCTATATTTATTTTTATAATAATGATTAATTATAAATATGAAAATAATAAAAATTAATCAATATAATAATTATAAAAATTTTAAAATAACAGAATACATAGATATGTAATTAAATTAAATATTATAATTTTATTTTCATCTTCATATTTAAATATTAAATTTATTATATTTAATAAAATTTAATATATTAATACATTTACATTTAACTTTATCATTTAATTTGATATATCAAATATAAAAAAATGAAATATTATTTAAAAAATTATATATATATATTATCATTATTTTTAATTTTAATAAAATTTAAATTATATATTTATAATATCGTTGATTCGACCAAGGTTCAATCATCGATTCGACCGAAGTTCAACTACTAGTTCGACCAATAAACCCTAAACCGATAACTTTTACAATTCAATGTTCAATTCAATTCTAGAAACATCGTTCAAAATACATTTATTGTAGGGATAACTCCAATTAACTTTTACTAATGTAGACACTAATTTAACTTAAATAAGTATTATCTTTAGATAAGAAAGTCATGAAATTTTATCTATTTTTATGTTTTTTTTTCAATCTTTTTAAAGTCTACCAAAACATTATTTAATACCAAAATTTCTCCCACAAAAAATAGTCATGGATGACTAAGTTGATTTCTCCTAGGTCAAGAACTATTAGTTTCCAAATTTCATGTATTTCTTTAACAAGTTTAATAATTTTTCAAAATAATTTGAAAATTAAAAATCAAACTAATTAATACAAAAATCCTATGAGCAAAATGTAGTAAAACTTTATGTCATGAAAGAACTTTATTTGTTTATAGATTTAGAAAAACTAATTATTATGAATCCTCATCATTTGCTTAAATATTATTTTTCATTTTTAATAATAAAAAATTATTTATAATCTTATTAAAGTATCGATATCCATCCATTGGACCAAAGGGTTTTTTAATCGAGTTTTGATAACCAACAAAATAAGGTTTAATTTCGTAATGATTGAATCAAGTTAATTGTTTTAAGGGTAAATATGTTCTCAAATAATTTGAGGCCTTTATAAGACTTACCAAAACAGCCTTTATGCTTCTTTTCACTTCTAGCTACCCTATGTTATAATTTTTCTCTTTCTTTTTTTATAAAAGGGTTTCTAGAAAATAAATAAAAACAACTAAAATAATTAAAATATGTTTTACAAAAAACATAGATAATTCTCAAAAACGAAAAACAAAAACTGTTCCTAAAGAATAAATCCCAAACATAACCTAAAATTTCTTCCCAAAAGACCGAAAACCCTACTCATATTAACTTTGGTATCATTGTAGACCATGTCATGTCCACACACAGGACTCACCATAACATTAGTACCACAATGATTTGTACTACATTAGTATATATGTACTGAATATACGTTGTTGATTCAAATTCTAACAGCTTAAACTTTTAGGAAATTGGTAACTACAGGCGATATCAGAACTTTGGTAGAACAGAAGTCTCGGGTGGGTTCCTCCCACTTCTAGGGAAATTGATAATGATATGTTTTAGGAGTTCAAATGACTCTAGTAAAAAATTGGTAACTCAATAATAGGTTTCAGAAGTTGAACTGAACCTAGTCCATGTATCAATGGGTGCACTAGCACACTACTTCATACATTTTTCATGGTAGGTAATGCATAGTTATAGGACAAAAGCTAGAGTACATCAACCTAAGATAACCATCTCATGAATTTCAGGAGTTCAATATCATTAGATGATGTGAAGCTGGTTAATAGGGGGTGAACCACATGCTTTGGCATATCTGAATTGGATGGAACTTTGTGATGCATACCATCATAGGTACTCGTGGTAGTGATTCATGGACAGACAAGGAGAAGGTCGAGAACGTAGATAATGAACAGGTAAAAAGGGACACGTGGAGGGAAGCCCCCTACACCAAGTACGATGGCAACAGCCGCCTGTGCTGAAGCGCAAGGTACTAAGAGGTGTTAGAAGTGGAGGAGGCAGGAGACTTGCAGACAGTGAGGAAAGACCTCTAGGACATGGAGAGGAGAATCCGGCCATCATATTGGATACAGAGACATGTTTAAGATGTGTATGCATTTGTCCTGACATTGACACATTGCTTTACCAGCCCTTTTAGGGGCCAAGAAAGCTAAGGAATAGGGAAAGCTAAAAGAGTATTCCAAACACACAGGTTATGTCACAAGTTGCAACAGCAGTTCATAGATAAAATCTAAATGCAGTCTCTATACTCCAAACTCGATGCAATAGAAAAGTCATCTGAAACCAAACCTTTTTGACTCTGAATCTGATGGATCTGGTGAAGCATTAGCTGGTGCAGCAAATGGCACTGAAGTCACCAATTTTTACTGAAATTGTGGATTCCAATGGAGTACAATTTGCCCAATAGCAAAATACAAGGTTTAAGAACAGGTAGTATGTCATGTGCTAACACTCTCCAATGCATTAAATTGTTCACTGGTCATATGCATCTCGTTTATCCCAATCTTGATTCATCTGCAAGTGGCCATATTTGCACGCATAAATAGAATTATCTGGGAATAAACGATGGATGAAGATTGACAACAGTAGCTTAAAAGAGGAAAGGAAAAAAAATATGAGTAAATCTAGGAAGGTTGTGCATGCTAAATTGCTCTTACCAATACAAAGCAGTGCACGTTACCAACTTACCATTGAGAATTGAATTGAGAACAACGTTTTCTTCTAGTAATTCTTTAGGTTATTGTTAAGCGTCGCTTCAGCCTCGAGATGTACTTTTGATACAGCTAGTGTTCTTACATGAAAAGAATGTGTGTGTAATGCTCTAAACCCAATTTAGGGGTAACAATCGTAATTTAGAAATTAATAATTAATTAAAGTAATTTAATAAGGATAAAAAAGTATTTTCGTATTTAAAATCCCTAGGTATAAATTAGATTTTTCATATTTTCTTTATTCATAAAACTCTTTTACATAAAGATCTGAAATATTAGAATACATAGAACTGAAGATTTGGAAGTTTCGGGTTTGAAGATCAATTTTTTAGGTAAGATTTTTAATCCTTAAGTTAATATTTTATATGTTAATTAGTTTTGAACACTTTAAATATTCTTTAAAAGATCTCAATCTAGATTAGAATTTGTTAAATTAATTTTTAGATAAAAAGAAAATATTAATGAGAAGAAACATCGAGACTTACTATTATTATAATAATAAATAATGAGAAGAAACATCAAGGCTTACTATTTTATTCTTGGGCGGCTTTATGCCTATAATGAAGATAGGAGGGTAATGGGTTTGTTATGTATTGAATTTGAAAATTAATAAAAATAATAATATTTAGTTTTAAGCTAACAAAGGACATATTAGTAATAATGATCCTTTAATGCAATAAATAGAAAAACAATATATTTTTGAGAAATTTAGTTTAAAAATAATAACAATAAATTAACAAAATTTGGAGAATAAATTTTGGAAAGAACCCAATGTTTTAGAAGAATTTAAAAAGTCACATGTTAAATTATTATTGATTAAGAAGTTAAAAATAATAGTTGACATAATATAAAAAATTATTAGGGTTCTCAAACCTATACATTTAGATAAATAGTTAATAGTAATAGTTGTGTCTTTTTTTGTTAGGTTTGAAATAGGTTCTTTGGGGCGAAATTTTTCGGGATTAAATACTTAAGGTTTTTGAGTGTTTTTTCTAGGCAAGGAAAATTAATATATGTTTTGTAAAAGGAAATAATTTCTTTTTATATTGTATTTTGAAATGTGCAAAAATAATATTTTTATTTTTATGTATGGATCAAATATATGTTTTGCATGGAAAATATGTTTGAGCATTTTCTTTGTTTATGAAAAATGAAATTATGGAGATATGATATTTTGTTTTGTAAGTTTGAATTAATGAAATGAAGCGTTTGACTTTGATTTCTATGGTCCTAGTCAACGAGTATAATTATTAACATTTCTATGGTCTTAATCAACGGATTATAATTGTTGACATATCCTGCCCTAATCAATGGGTTATAATTGTTGATATTATATGACCCTAGTCAACGGGTTATAATAGTTGATCTTATGACCTTAGTCAACAGGTTATAATTGTTGACCTTTAGTTTTGTTCACCTTTAATGGAACAAATTTGAAACTAACCACTCATTTGTAAAATCTCACTGAACTAGACACCATTTGTTATTTGATAATCAAAGTAAAGATATTTTGAATGTATTTGATTTAGTTTTGATGATAAATTTTTTTGAAATGGATATGAAAAAGTTTTGTTAAAGAGTTTGATTGTAATAGCATTTTGAACTCAAAAGTTTTTATGAAAATAATTATATGATATATCTCCTGTTTGTAATTATAATTGAAAATATTTTATTCATGAAACTGTATTAATGTTTCTTATTGAGCTTGAAGTTCATGCCCCTTCGTTGATAATTTTTCAGTCTCAATTCGGATGAGGAGTGATGGCTAGGTTGGGAAATTTTTCTTTGTTAGGATTTGATTCAAACTTTATTTTGGACATTGTTTAAATGATAAAATTTAATTCTCATTTGAATTATTTGAGTTTTGAATTATTTGAACAATAACACTTGGGCTGCTACGTTAGTTTTTAAAGTTAACAATCGAAGATTATAGAATTTATTTATTTTACTACTTTGAACAAAAATTTAGTAATTAAAAATTTTCAATTACAAAATGAATGTTTGTATTGTTTTCACTTTAAGCCTTCAGACTTAAGGTGTAAAATGATCATCATGCCCTTGGTGCGGGTTTTGGGGCATGACAATGTGAATATCTATAATGAGAGTATTATTTTTCTGAAAGCCTAGCATGTGGCTTCCACTTTTAGAATGTTTACACTTCAGTATAAGAGAATGATGGAGCTTTATTTTGGAAACCAACACAGCACCTTCTACTTGGGGTAACTTCTATCATCACTTCCTTTCTGAGTTCAATGATGAATTTGGATCCTATAATTTCTTCCAAAAACGTGAATAATAGCATTCCTATAAATGAGCTTTCCTTTTCAAGAAACTTTCTATTTTCCTTAGATTAGTATTTCCACTACGGTTTGTTGGGTATCTGGGATCACTCAATACCGGTGATGCTGTACTCTAGCTCCCCATTTTCTTGTGTTTCTGCCCTAAACGTATCATTCCAAACAGCAGTAAGCTTTTCCACTCAAAAAAGGTACACTTCACATAATTAATTCTTTCTGCTTTTTGTTTGTCTCTTACCCTTTATATTTAGTACTTTCTATTTTTTTTTTCTTTTTTTTTTATAGGTATATTTAGTACTTTCTCTTAAGATTTACATAACAAGTACATCTTCATTTTAGCTGTTGCAGCAATTGTTTTGAAACTAAACAAGCCACAGGGAAAACTCTACTAAGTCTTTAGATCAATCCAATATTCATTTGAATCCAAAAGTTCTATATATATTTTTTTTTGTTTCCATTTTTTTTGTACTTCACTCTGTTCATTTTTGTACTTACAATACTGCTGGTTTTCCTGGTAACTAAGTTAACAGTACAGGTATAACTAATTAGTAATGGTACCAATGATGCAATAAGTCACCAAGATTTATATAATAAAATTATGAAGGGTGGTTTTGCTTTTGAATGACAATCTATAGAAATGCAAGGGTCATATTTCTCAAATAATATGATAGATATAATGCAGATCTTTTCATGCTTGCATTCACAGGTAGAAGTGTACATAGCCAGAAAGTTAA
Source organism: Vitis vinifera (assembly GCF_030704535.1). Taxonomy (NCBI): domain Eukaryota; kingdom Viridiplantae; phylum Streptophyta; class Magnoliopsida; order Vitales; family Vitaceae; genus Vitis; species Vitis vinifera. The sequence continues at coordinate 2,997,928 of NC_081820.1, forward strand.
ATGGAGGAACTACCAGGAGCAACACAATCTAGGAGAGTCTCTTTCAAAACTCATCATGAATCAGCAAGTCATACAGTGAGTTTGTATATAAATTACCTTTTATAATAGTATTTTGCAGAGATCTGAGACTTTTTACCTCTTTTGCCTCTTCTGGAATTGTGTTAGAATGGGAACTTGGAGAACCAAAGAAGGATGAGAGATCATGAGCACTTGAGAATGAAGGAGAAATCTTCTTGTTCTTCTCATTACCGATCCTTGGAGATTCCAAAGGGCCCAATCCATGCTATGCAGTTCTTATGTCGTTCATGGAGCCCATCTGCCTCCCATTTCCTGCAAATATTCCCACCAAGTGTAAGAAAACACATCAGGCTTTGCATGCATACATTGTAACATAAATTAGCATGGCAGGCATACCAAAGGACAACTAAAATCCAGGAAGCATGTGTGCCACACTGGTGCAGATGGCATATCTCATGTGCCTGAGCGGCACACATGCACTGGAGGATGGGCCACCGTCATGCTAATGTCCTTTTCTCATCACACCATATGGTTTAAGCTATAACCAACCCTTGCCCTTAAAGGTAATCAGGATTGAGCTTTACAGATTGAAAAATGTAGCACGCTTTACGCAACAGGGCTTCAAGCATTGATATGGCATGGTTGCTTCTCTAATGAGGGTATAATTTATTTTGTTTGTTTGTTTCCCCCTCAGAGCCTGTTATTACCCCTAAATGACAATAATAGGATGGAGAATCAAGAAGAAAAACAGGAAGTTGGGGGAAAAGTTGAGGACATAGCTCAAAGCAACAGAAATACTCTCAACATAATCAAGAATATATCGGTAAAACATAGCATAGACATTTCAATGGCATGTATAATAATAGTTAATTTATGAAACCGATTTCTCTGAAATTAGTGTTCTTAGCATTTACTTGATTTTATATCTAATTTGTTAACTTGGAACAATATGCAGGGATGGTTAAGAGGCAAAACAATGACTAGCTTGGTTAATGGGCATAGAGCACAGAAAAAGGATGAAGTCCGACTTCATACAGCTCAAGTACATGCTGCTCTTTCAGTTGCACAGTTGGCTGCAGCCATCGCAGGTTTTGCCGCCAACAGTAGCACAGAAGCAGCACAAGATATCAACATCCATGCAACCAATGGAGGTATAGTAACAAGGGACAAGGACATGAGTGCTGTTGCTTCAGCTGCAGCTTTGGTGGCCACAGTGTGTGCTGAGGCGGCAGAGTCTGTGGGTGCACGAAGAGCCCACATCACCTCTGCCGTCAGCTCTGGCCTGGCAAGTCGAACTTCAGTTGACATGATGGCACTAACAGCTACAGCTGCAACATGTAATGCTTTTCACATTTTCCGTAGTTTCCAGACCATCATATCTAAGGACATCTCAGAAAATGGGAAACCATAAACTAAATGAATTTATGATGCCTAGCTATGTGTTACCAGGTTTAAGAGGAGCTACAAGACTTAAATCACGAGCCACAGTTGATACATACTCTCTGAGAAACCAAAAGATGCTTAAAGTAGGGGTTCAATTATCAGTAATCATGCCTTCTGGTAAGTTGAATAAGCCATGACTGAATTTCCAGCATATGCACATGAATAGCCTGATGCAAAACATATATCCATATATGCAGACATGTCTATCGTTTTGTAGGTATATAGGTATCAGTAATGAATTAATGATCAAAACATTTCATGATGCATGCAGGGCATAAAGAACATCAATGGGTCTCCATCTATCTAAAGCACAAACACCTTATATTGAGGTTGAGAAAAAAGTACTTGAAGGGATTGCTACCAACATCAAAGGAATGTATGATCCCTCTCTTTAAGGATTCTATACTTAGAACACTATACAGATGCATTTCATTTATGATAGTTACAGACTACATTCCCAATGGAAAACATCGCCTTTACCTCATGGATTCTCTGACAGAGACAATGTTATATCGAATTTATGCATTGTGCCTTTTGAGTAAGTCCATTAAAGGATCTTGTTCACTTTAATCTTTCCCCATAAACATCTGGTTACCTGAGAAGAAAAATGCAGAAAACTTGGAACCTTAAACCCTAGATTTGATTAACATCATAGGCTCAAAGAAATGGAGCAGTAGAGCTCTCAGCATTATTCAAACAGAATCACTCAACTAATCACATAATTTTAGTAAGAATTCATTGTTCTTGATTCTGATGCACTTACCATGTCAGATAAGATTATCAATGCGACAGACAAGGCTGAGGAGGTGCAAGGCTACTGCTCACTCAACTTAAAAATTAACGATGGCGATATCAAGTTGTTGTTTGCAGACAGGAAGCAATCAAGTGTCTGGATATCAACCATTTCTAATCTGTTACAACTGCACAAGACATGCTAAGACAGAATAAACAGAAAGCTGTAACTATTATATCAATCATGTTCTCTGGTCTGTAACATAGAATAAAGTTTAGTCAATCATATAATTGTCAAAATTTCCTGAAGGACACAAGTAATCACATGATCCAAAACATTTCAACAAGTATAAACAAATATCAAGATACTAGAAAATTCATATTGCTTAGTATATAAGATAAAGTTATGGCAAAACCAAGTGCTGCAAGTTCAGCAGCAATTGAAGGCCTGTCATGATACAAAGCTGCAAATTTGGCATAGCTTCATCCTTAGTTGCTCAAGTAAGAAGATTCAAAACAAAAGCACATTACCCTGTAGCTAGTTGCCATGTCAAAGGACATACAAATCCTCTTGGGAGGAGATCCTAGAACTTGTATCTAAAAGCAACTTAAGCTCATTATCAAATTTTCCCTTTGACACATCTATGTACATGCACCTTTTCATTTCTTTCAGAGAACAAAGCTGAATTCCTTTTTCTTTTTCAGTAAATAATCTTTTACTTATTGCTACAGCACTAAGATCATGTACAAATTTCTCTGATTATATGTAATTGAACAGAGTGTATAACTTTTTCAACTACTATGAACTGATTGAAAAGATTTTTCTATCATGGACAAAAGGCTAATTTTCCTGCTGGAAAGAGAGATATCATACAAATTCACTATTGAAGTAATTCCTACAAACACTATTGAAATACAAGGGAAGTAATCAACACCGAAGGAAAAATTATTATAAGAACAAATATAAAATCAAGTAGAACTTTCAGATCTTCTGCATTCTCTTTTCTTTTCATATGCCATTGAAAGCACATGGAGTGAGCACATCACCACCAGTAGAGGATCTCTCTTCATTTCTCCTCAAACTCAACATCAATAATCTCAGATTGGGAACTTGAGGGAGGAGTGCCTCTGCTACCTCTTGAGACATCCCCTTTAGGCTGCCACACAATGTTTCCACAGCCTGCACAGCGAACAATTTGATTCTTGTAACCGATGAACTGCCTCCTACAAGCTGGGCAATTCCCCTGTTTCAATTTATTAAAACAAGACACATCAACCACTTATCTAGTCAATCACATGGAACCACCAAAATAGGTTTGGATAGAAGGTGATGCCATTAAGGTTACAGCAAAGCCATTAGGGATACATCTTATAAAGGCTACCAGCCAACTGTAAGTTTAACAAATCCATCAAACTAAGCAATCCAATTAGGAAGAGTTTCTAAAGTATTTAGGGCTTCACTTTACCTTCTGTGACAGCATATTAACAAATTCAAGCTCAAACTTTTATGCTATTGAATCACCAAGAGGGAGAAAATATCAAGGAATAATTCAGTGAAACCCAAAGAATGAATTACAGTGAGAAAAGCAATACATATGAAGAAACAAAGAGCAAGAGACTTGAATAATTTTTTTGATCAGACTAATGACTTAAATAACGTTCCAAGCAATTAAAGAAATGTGCAAAAGACTCTGGAAGTACTCCTAAATTCAGGATATTAATAAATAATAAAGGTTTTCAAATATGGAGGAAAGTTTGCATTCTTCTTTTTTTTTATCAATAAGTATAAGATTGTATTGCAAAGAGGCGCTAAAGAAGCGACCCACCAAATTACAGTATAAAGGGACTTACCCCCTTACAAAAGGGCCCAAACATCAAAGGACAAGGCAAAACAAAAAAAAACCTCTCCCTTAACGCATATACACCCAGTCTATAAAATCTATTAAGGTCGAAGGACCATCTTTTATCCACAATTTGGATTCCGACCACAAAAAATACACAAAAGATGCTTTCAGCCTTTGAATGGACAGCTCACAATCCTCAAATGCAATTGAATTTCTAGCCTTCCAAATAACCCAAAACAAGCATAACGGTCCCAATTGCCACGCCACCTTCCTTTTCTTTCCCACAAAAGACCCCCTCCACCCTAAAAGGGTTTCCTTGACTGAACGGGGGAAAACCCACGAAACACCAAAAAAGGAAAGGAACACCATCCATACTTCCCTCGTTTTTTCACAATGGATAAGAAGGTGATCAATTGTCTCCTCACTCTTATGGCAAAGAAAACATCTATTTGCCATAACCCAACCTCTCTTTTGCAAGTGATCCAAAGTTAGAACTCTCCCCCAAGAAGCCTCCCACGCAAAAAAGCTCAATTTGGGCTGTACACAAGAGTTCCATATAATTTTTGAAGGGAAAAAAGGAGGAAAGTTTACATTCTTGTGTGCATCATGAAACACTAGGAAGGATTGGGAGCCTATGTGTAATTCATGGATCTTCATATTGCACTTGACAGATCATCCAGGAGTTTTAGGTCAAACCATATTTCACTAACAGTGCCAAACATGTGAGAGAGAGAATGCATATTCATATTCCACTGCCTCCCTATTTGAGAATTAAATATGTAACGTGATTGAATATCAGACTAGAGGTGACAGGAATAGTTAGAAGGATCTGCAACTAAAATTCTCCAATCCACAGGTTTTAAATCAAACCTTATGGTGCAGGACAAGAAAAGGAAAAAAAGAATGAGGGATGGATGACCAGTATCAGACTAGTTGAACTCTAGGAAACACTCGGAAAAACATTAGGCTTCCCATCACATAACAAGAAAAACATTGAAGGCTGGCAAGTTGTGTTTTAATTGACTTTTCAGAAGAAAGTCTGACCAAATTTAACTACTCACAATAATAATAAAGCTTGGGAACCAGTACAACTTGCACTCTTATGGCTTACTAATATGAAATATGAAAGTTCTGATTTTGGTTTTTTTTTTTTTTTTTTTTTTGAGGAATAAACTTATTTTGTCCATGTAGTTGCAACAATTATTGTTCTTATTAAAATGATAATCACATAGAATCTAGTGTATTTTCACCAGAATGAACCTTGTGTCAGAACTATGCTAGATAAATGTTATTCTTACTCATAGATTTAATGAACAAATACAGAAAAGTAATGATTTAAATAGTACAATCTTTCTTGTCAAGGTGACTGTTCATACCTTTATAACAAAATTATTAGCAAAAGTCCCGATGAGAAGAGGACCAGCAAATGGCAGTACCCATGTAGCAAATATCAAGAACCGAAACAGCCATCCAGATAATGCAAACCAGAGGAAGAAGATTGTCTACAAAATGGTATAAATAAATAATAATAAGGTGGCATATCAAAATTTTCATAACTACACATGAAAACAGAAACAATATTTTGAAAAACTTGCAATAAGCATTTCAAGGAGTAAAATAGGAAGCATGAGATGGTACAAAATCAGCCAGAAAATTTTTCCAGAAGGTGAACTTATTAGTTTTGTAAAAAAATAAAAAATTATGACAGAAATGTTGGATTATGCCCAATTTGAATCCATCCACATGAGGGTTGGCCACTTTGTTTATGCTCTCCAAACTCACCCAGAAAATGAGCAGTTGCTGTTGTTAGGTTGGGTACGACTTGCAAAGACAAGGAGTTATCTTTGCTGGCTGCAGAATAAGAGAGCAGTAGAAAGAGAAGTTTGGAAGAATGAATGGCAGTGAGGTCATAAAGGGACCATTAGGACTTGTATCTCAGCTTCAAAACAGGAGGTTTCTTTGCGAAGTTGTGTTTGGTGAAATCCACTCACTAGTGCTATTTATTGTAAGCTGAGAATAAGGTGGTTGTTGTCCTTTCCTATCTCTGTATGTTACAAATCTGTGCAAAAGACAGTTAAAAACATTTTATTCCCATTTCATAAGTGGATGCTTTTTTTTTTTTTGATAGGAAACGACAAAGGGATATATTGATAGAAAAAATAAGTACAAGAGAAGAATGAGGAATCCTCCCACCAAAGAAAACTAAACTACAAGAATACAAAAAAAAGAAGATACACAGTAAAAACATACATAAGTGGATGCTTATTTCTCTGTAGGTTTTTACTTCCCACTTTGAGAGGTTCTTCCGTTGCTGCTCTATATGTTCAATGATATGTTTCTTTGTTGTAATACCCTTTTATGATTCACTTCTAGGTTGAAAGAAAACACATATAATTGCCCCTGGCTAAAAATCTTGCTTCAGATTGCTGTGTTGGTTGCTTCTACTCTTGTTTGAGGCAATTTCTGCCAAACTCAACTGAGGATTGAATTCATTTATGTTGTTACTTAACTCGAAACAGAGTTAAGAGTGTTCTGCTTGAGTTTTCCACCAACCCTACTAAGGGGTCAGGTTGAGTTATATGGCAACTTGACAGAGGTCAAGCTTGGATGTTTGGCTTAGTTATATTTTTTTTTAATAGGCAAACACACAACAAAAATGTATTAGAAAAGGGTGCCTTGAGGCTGACCCAAGCATACAGGATGTATACAAGAGGCGCCAGTAGGCACAAAAAGAAAAAGAGATACAATACCAGCCCTCAACTAGTGCCTAGCCAATCAAAAAAATTGATCAAAGGAATAGGACCATCATTTACAACCGATTTAGTCCACAGCCAAAGATTACAAACAAAAGAATTCTTCAACCTATGAATTGATAACTCTTCATTATCAAAAGCTATCTTGTTTCTTTCCTTCCAAACCGCCCAAAAAATGCACAACGGGGCTGCGTTCCACACCTTCCTACGCTTCTTGCCCAACTTAAAGCCACTCCAACCACTAAGAGTATCTCTAACCGAAGAAGGGAGGACCCAAGTAACACCAAACAGAGCAAACAGTAACTCCCATAACCCTCTTGCCTTAGAGCACTGAATAAGAATATGATCAATTGACTCTTCTTCCATACCGCAAAGGAAGCATCTGTTAGCTAGAGACCGGCCCCTCTTTTTAAGTTGATCCAAGGTTAGCACCTTACCCCAATAAGCTTCCCAAGCAAAGAAGCTCACTTTGGTAGGCACACAAGTACTCCAAATATTACTATAAGGGAATTGAACATCTCTTCTTGAAGCTAGCGAACTATAAAGGGACTTAACTGAGAAAATCCCATCTTTAGTCTCTTTCCACAGCATTCTATCTTCCAAAAGAGGATTAAGCCTCCTACCCCGGATTGTCAGAAGTAATCTCTCCACCTCCTCCACCTCCCAGTCATTAAAGGACCTAGAGAAGCTAGGATTCCAAACCCCTTCATCTCCCGAATGATCCCATAACTCCACTAGCCAAGCCTCTTTAAATGAAGCAAAGGCATACAAAGAGGGAAACAAATTACTGAGAGAGAAATTCCCACACCAATTATCATTCCAAAATTTCACCCTTCTACCATTCCCCACAGAAAAGACAACTTTGTTTTGCAAGAGAGCTCCTTCCTTCCTTATTTCCTTCCACAAGCCTACTCCAAACCCCTCCCTAACTTCTCTAGAATACCAGCCCCCTTGTTCCTCCCCGAACTTCCTACCAATGACTTGCCTCCAAAGAGCCTCCCTTTCATTCGCAAACCGTCAGTTCCACTTGCATAAAAGGGCTCTATTGAGAGTAGTCAAACGTCTAACTCCCAAACCACCCTTCCTTATGTCCGAGCACACGGAATCCCAATTTACTAGATGAGGCTTCCTCTCCAAAGCTCCACCCCCCCACAAAAAATCCCTTTGAATTTTTTCCAATCTTAAACTAACCACTCTTGGCATTCGAAGTAAAGACATCAAGTATATGGGCATACTTGACAAAGTACTACGAATTAGGGTAATTCTACCGCCTTTGGAGATATAATTCCTTTTCCACAAGGCAAGCCTTCTCCGAAATCTCTCTTCCACCCCATCCCAAACCGCCACGGACTTGTGATTCGCCCCCAAAGGGATCCCCAAGTAAGAATTTGGCAGCCTTCCCACTTTACAACCAACCTCAAGAGCCAAAGCCTCCAAATTCTCTACTCTCCCAACCGGCAAAATCTCACTCTTATCCAAATTAATCCTCAAACCTGATATGGCTTCAAACCACATCAACAACCAGCTTAAATGAGCCATCTGATCTTGGGAAGCTTCACAAAAAACTAAAGTATCATCGGCGAACAGCAAATGAGTTACCACAGCCCCGTCTCCACTTCTTCCTTTTATCCTGCAGCCCGAAAGAAAACCCCCCCTCACTGCTCTAAAGATGAGCCTACTAAAAGCCTCCATCCCGATAACAAATAGGTAGGGAGAGAGAGGATCCCCCTGACGCAAACCCCTTGAACTATTGAAAAAACCGGCTGGAGAGCCATTGATCAAAACTGAAAACGTCGCTGTGGAGATACACCAGGAGATCCAGCCAGTCCACTTCTCCCCAAACCCCATTCTTTGCAATACCAATAGTAGAAAATCCTAATTCAAGTGATCGTACGCCTTCTCTATATCTAGCTTACACAACACCCCACTCTCATTTCTCTTCAGCAACGAGTCTATTGCCTCATTGGCAATTAGGGCAGCATCCAAAATTTGTCTTCCTTCAACAAAGGCGTTTTGAGCTGAAGACACCACCTTTCCCACCACCTTCTTGATCCTGTTTGCTAGCACTTTTGCCAACAGTTTATACAATCCACCTATTAAGCTAATCGGTCTGAAATCTTTAAGGTCCTCCGCATCCGGTATTTTAGGGATAAGGACCAGGAAAGTTGAATTCAGGCTCCTCACAAATCTGCCATGCTCGTGGAACTCCTTCATAAAGCCCATAACCTCATATTTCACAAAATCCCAGCTGAACTGCCAAAAGCTGAGAGAAAAGCCGTCTGGACCGGGAGCCTTGTCACCGTTCAGATCTGAGAGGGCGGAGAAGACCTCTGCCTCTGTAAAAACCCCTTCCAGACGAGCTGCATCCTCACCAGCAATCCTATTAAAATCCAAACCTTCCATTGATGGATGCCAATCCCCAGGATCTGTTAGCAGGTTCTCGAAAGCTCCAACCACACCCCCCTTGATATCCTGCTCTTCTGTTAACCAGTTACCATTAATCTTAATCTTAGACAAACAACTTCTCCTTCTATGGGAATTGGCCATCTTATGAAAGAAGCCGGTATTTCTGTCACCCTCCCTCAGCCACACCTCTCTTGATTTTTGTCTCCAAGAAATCTCCTCCATAAGAGCTCATTTCTCAAAGTCCCCCTTAGCTTCCTTCCTGGCTTCCAGCTCCTCCAAAGATAATGTACGCATCTTCTCCTGAGAATCCCAGAAATCCACTTTGTCCAAAGCCAATCTCTTATTCACTCCCACCTTCCCAAAAACTAGCTTATTCCATGACTTTAAGATTGCCTTTAAAGCCTTCAATTTCTCTGCAAGGATGAAGCTAAAAGACCCGCTGAATCTTAGACCTTGCCACCACCCCTTCAACAAATCCTTAAAACCCTCCTCCTTAAGCCACATGTTTTCAAAACGGAAAGGGACAGGCCCCCTCCTCACCCCTCCCCCATCCAAAAGAATGGGAAAGTGATCTGACACTGGCCTAGGAAGAGTACTCTGTACAACTCCATTAAAATGGCTCTCCCAGTCCTCCGACACCAGGAATCGATCAAGTCTTGACATGGTTTGATTGTTCAACCCTCCACTCCATGTAAAAGGACCCCCTTGAAGGGGCAGATCCCTCAAATCCAAGTCATCAATCACCTCCGAGAATCTTCGCATTGAAGGAGACAGTCTCCCTCCTCTTCTCCGCTCATTCGGAAATCTGATCATATTGAAATCTCCACCAATACACCAGGGGTCATTCCAAAGCCCTCGGATGTTCCCTAACTCTTCCCATAAAAGCTCTCTATTTCTTTTCATTGTAGGACCGTACACTCCTGAAAAAATCCATCTGAACCCATCTTCACAGTTCTTGAAACGACAAGAGATGGAAAAAAGGCCCACCTCCATCCCCAATAACTCCAACACTCTACTGTCCCAATAAACTACCACCCCTCCCGCAGCCCCCCTGGCATTCAGGGCTCCCCACTCCAGAAATCTCCCCACACCTAAACTTCGCACTACCCCTAAAGACATCTCAGTCATTTTAGTCTCCTGCAGACAAACTAAATCCACTTTATGGGAACTAATTAAGGCTTTAATTAGCTTCCTCTTATTACTATCATTTAACCCTCTAACATTCCAAGATAGAATCTTAATCTTCATTTAAAACACAATGATCTGTCCCCCCCTCTTCTGTCCGAACCTTTCTTTCTGGTCTTTCCATCGTAATTAACCGACCATTCTAACTTTTTAACTTCCCGATCAAACCTAAACAATCCTAGCAATCCCTTTTTCTTGCCTTGATCCCTTCTGGTCTTCAGTCTTAGCAATAATTTTAGGATTTCCCCTTCCACGCCTTCTGTCGCGAACCCCAGTGCCTTACTGAACTTCAACAGGTTACTTTCATCCCACATACTACTAGGATCCTCCCTATCTTGCATTTCCTCATCAGCCTCCGGCTTATCCACAATAGACTTTTCCCCCTCTGAGTCCATCACCCACAGATTTCCATCAGACAACACTGCGCGTAATGGAGCTTGGTTACTAGCGCCTTCAGCGGCGACATCCAAACCGGAAACATCCCCCACCACTAAGGCTCGGTCACACCCAGAAGAAGGAGAAGAAGAGATGAAGTCCCGTTCCCCCCCAAAGACCGCGGAATAGGGCTCGTACCTAGATGCCTCAGCTCTCAGCACTTCGTCAATTAACGGCGCTCTCGCACTCGTCGGAAAAGCCTCAGAAGCCCTCCGGTCCCCTCCAGGAAAGCAGACGACCCCCGCATCCTCACCTCTCGACATCTCCTCTGCTTCCCCCATCTCCGCGACCTCAGAAAGGGATCGAGCCCTAACTCCTTTAAATCCCTCCAACTTGGACCCAAAGCCCAAATCGGGTAAGCCCTCACAGCCCGTAAAAGAGCCCTTAATGTAAAAGGGCCTCTCTTCACAGCCCATCAGCCACCCTTTTAACATAACGGGCCTTGACAACGGCCCAACCTTCTGGGCTTCCTCAATGGCTGACTTAATACTCTCCTCCCCAAGCCCACTTCTAAACTGGGCCTCCCCAAGAACAGGCCCACCATTAAGATCTTCAGACCCATTAAAGAAACCACCCCTTTTGACTGCAGTACCAGTGGCATGACCCCTACTCCCTATGCTGTCTGCTCCATCAATCGCCTCCAAACCAAACCCCTTTCAGCAGAATCAGAGGAGAACCCTGTAGCGTCTTTTGATGAGCTTCCACAGGGCGGCTCAAACTGTACTCCCACCTGCTCCTTGGACTGAGCCTCCTTCTCCAACACTCTTCCTCTGCACCCTCCACGTGAGCCACTCCCTGCATCTTCCTCCTCCCCTGTGACGCCCTTCCCGTTGACACATCCCGCCGGCACCACCTGAGAGAACCAAGGTGGGGTTTCCCACCACAACTGGACTGAGAAGCACCCCGACCCAACCACGATCTGGACAGATGTAGGAAAGCCTCTACCTACCACCTTCACCAATAATCTAGCCCATTGCATTTCTGCCATGATATCCGTTTTATCATCCACTACAATGAAGCCACCACAGCCATCACCTATCAATTTAAAAACCTCGCGGCTCCATAGATGAAGAGGGAGACCTACTACTCTCACCCAAGCCTCCTTTGCACTGACTTTATTACAAAAACACCCCACCTCCGGGTGCCATTTCTCCAAAAATAAGGCATTGTCTTTCACCCTTCTCATCCCTCTTACAAGAACACGCTCAGCTTCACTTAACAGTTCAAACTCAAAAAGCAAAAGACCTCTTCCCAACACAGATATGTTTAGTTTACCTCTGAGAAGCCAGACTTGACCAGCCCAATTTTTCAGAAAATCCAGCTCAGGGGGAGGGATCGCTCCATTTTCCCATCTACCTACTAAACAGTGATCCAATTGCTCTAGTCTTTCAGGCTTCACCCTCTGTCCCAACTCCAACCAAACCTTATCTCCTAACCTTCCCGTTTTTGAGTTTGCTACCTCCGCATAAATCCTTGGTTTTGGTTCCTTTTCCTTCTTCAGCGCCTCAAAAGACACAGGATTTTTTGAGCCTCCAGTGGGAACTACCCCAACCTCTCTCAACTTCTCTGCCAAAATATTCCACCCCCCAGTCAGCCCCTTCCCTTCTGGAAAGACTAAGCAAAAACGTTTTGCCTCTAAATCTCGCACAGAACAGAGCAGAAATCTTCCTGCCCCATTTGAACGACGCTCCAAATTGTACTTCCTTCCCTTCTCCTCCCAGACGATGGACCAACCTCTATCCTCTCTACCCCTGCAGCAAAACTCAATTCCTTCCAATAACCTACAGAGACTAAAATCTCCAAATCTAATCCAAGAGGTTATTCCTTTGCTTCTCTCCCAAATGCACCCTCTCAGCTTACCTCCTACTTCATCAATCAAAATTTCAAAATATTTTGACTCCACAGCAAACCACCTTCTTCCACCCCTTAAATTCACCATATTCACCCTTCATCAGCCTGCAAGCTCTACCTCAACACTTCCAGAATCATATCATAGCAACATCTTCCATCAGGTTTCACCTGTGCTTCCTAAAGAACAACCATCAAAGTTAAGACTAAAAAAGCAATCCATATCTCTCTTCAGGGACCACAATATGGGTTTTTGGATCTAAAGACACTGTTTTTTGGCTTAGTTATATAGCTACTAGACTTGCAATCTAGTTCAATATTTCAGCAACCTGACTGAGATGTCTAGTTAGACAACCAGGGGTCAGATTCACTAGGAATTGGTAATCTTCTCCTTAAAAAGAAATAAAGTGTCTATTAAAAGGAAAGTTTATACATACTTCTCCCTATCATGTATAATCCTTAAGCACTAGGTTTCCACTTGGAAAAAATATTTACATTGAGCACATAAACTGACGAAAAATAATGAAAGATCTCCAGAAAATCTTGTGAAAGGATCTCTTGAAATATTTCATGCAGTTCACTACATATGACGATTAGAATCATGAATAGCTAGGATTGTCAAGCAAAAAGATTCACGATAGAGGCCTCATCAATAGCATGGTCCGTAACAACATGTGCATAGAATCAAGCATAAAATATGAGGGATACTCACAGCAAAACTCCTTCCTAAAGGAGTATCTAGAAAATCATTGAGCTGCTTCCTGTACTGCAAGAGTAATAAGAAGGGAAAAGATTATAAGTAATCATACAAACATTGAAGAAACAATAATGCCAACAACCATTCTTCAATAAAACAAATGAAAGAACACATCAAATTTTATTGTGCCAAATAGGAAGTTGCCAAACAAATTTCCCAAATCTCAAAGCTTTAGCACATTACTAACAATCACTCACTAAGTAAAGAAATCATACTATCTTCTCTTGAAAATATAACAATGTATCACATGCCAATGTTAAAGATTAATATTCCTCTAAAAGTGCACTTGTAATGATTAAATACAAGAAAGTTGACATCACTATCACATCCCCCCCCTCTTTCTTTCTCTTTCAACGTGCATCACCACTTAGCATAAACTTTTTGGGTTATTTTCTTCTTGTGGTTGAATATCATATTCTTCCTTCTATTGGTTCCCTTGTTTCAATAACGGTTTTTCCCCCCTTCAATACAAACACCATTAATTATGACCAACCAAATGATCCACCATTCTAGAACATGTCCAAGCATCACACTTGGATAGATAAAGGGGATCTTTTTCGGTGTTATCACAAAATGTTTGTAATTGAATAAAACATGCTACTAACCTTTAAAACTTATATGTTCTATATCAAGTAGATGGGACTTCTTTGGCAACATTTTCGAATACAATTGTCAGAAAAACAGATTTGAGAACCATTCTTAAAAACAGTTCTCAATTGGTTCAGGGTGACAGGAACAAAATTCTATTTAGAAACTCAAATATGAGAAATAGTTTTCTTGGCTTATTTTCCATGAAAGTTGTTCAAGTCCACGATATACATTGTGGGCCCAAATCCTACAAGCTAACTTTCAAGAAACTTGGATGTCTAACATGGTATCAAAGTCTCATTTGACAGGAGGTCAAGCGTTCCACCTCACCACATGTTTAGTTCTCCACTCTATTAAACCCACATGTAAACCCAAGAAGAGGCCACCAATGAGGGAAGATGTTAGAGTGCATGATATACATTGTGGACTCAAATCCCACTAGCTTAAACTTCTAGGAAAATAGGTTGTCTAACAAAGATGCTATGCACTATGTATAATGTAAAAGTGATCAAAATATTTTTTATATTTTCAATTGTTTTTCAAAATACTTTACAAAAAATACTTGATAACACCTCAAATTTATCCTAAAAAATAATAAGTATTCAAAACCTTTTGATTTGAACCTCTACTTGCATGGTCGACAACCCAAGAAAGTTCCATGGCATAAGAAATATTCATAAAAATGGAATAACTCAAATAAACCAAAGGTATATTCAACAAGCAATTTGCAATGGATTCAAAGATGGAAGAAGTGAAGAAAGGGGGTAAGAGCTGGTTTGAAGGGGATTTGAAGTCCCTTGAAGTTGTTGTTGAGGTGGTATCAGGAGTTTTGCTAAGTAGAATTATGAAAAGAGGAAAGGGCATATCTAATTGAATTAGATTTGGTCAAATCTTGTTGGAGGGAAGTGGGTGAGAAGAAATTTTGCAAGGTTTGGAATGAAGGTGGGAGATTCTCGAGGTTGGAATGTTGGTATGATGAAGCAAAACAATTCATTCAATGTTCCGTGGAATCCATTGAAGCTAAGAGATTCACACTAATTTTTCCAAGTGACTCCCTCCATCCAAAACCCAATGTGTGTGCCAATGACCATGAGCATGCTAGAGGATGCAACAAGTTGGTGTTGTCAAAGGGAAGGTCCTTTGTTAAGAAGTTCAAGGCTCCTTATGGTGGGGAGGGTGAGGTGATTATGTGCAGTTTAGGGAGGACCTTTTGAAGCATTGTTTAGTGGGATGATGAGGGGAGCATTTTGATTCCATTCCAAACTTGCCCTCTTTGAAGAGGTGGGCAACAAGGACTTAGAACTTGAATGGTGGGGTGAAGTTATCTCTTCTTAAGGGGCCCTAATTCTCTTTGACTTTGTAGAGGCTTCTAATGTGGAGTCAGTGCTAGACTCGGGATCAAGGAGGTATGAGAACAAGTTTCTACATTTGGATAGATGGGTTCCAAAGGTTAGGTGCTTTCAAAGTGGAGTGCAAGCAAAGGAAGTTTGGATTAGAATTATGGGACTTACTCTGCATTTGTGGTGCTAAGAGGTGTTCAAAACGCTTGGGGATCACTATGGTGGATTTGTAGCTATGGATGAAAACACAACTCAGTGTAGCACTTTGCAGTGGGCAAGAGTGTTGGTGAAGTCTGATGAGACGAAGATGCCTAAGGTTCTTCAATTAGTGATGGGTCTTTTGTGTTTCGCAGTTCTTCAGTTGTGGTGGGAAATCCCTCCATGACTGTCTTAGATGGCTCCTAGGCAAGGTTGTAGTGGGCAAAAGGTTAGAGAAAAAGAGGATGGAGAGGCACATGTTGCCTTGAGTATGGGAGTCCAAGGTTTGACAATGAAAGCTGGCATAGGGACATGTCCTCCTTGGATACAAGAAGAGACGGTGGAGTGGTCTCTATTAAACTCTATAAAAAGGGTGTTAGAGATCGGGTTGGAGGGGGCATTTTTGGTAGGGTTAGACCTAAAAAAGTTGCTTAAGATGTAAGTTTGAGCAAAAAGGTCCTATTTAAGGCCTAAAGAGAGCCCATTTGAGGCCCAAAGTAAGAAGCAGGCAGCTTGAACTAGGCATATTATTCTTAGTGACACTAGAGGCAAGATAAAAGGAGCAGGTTATGGTGTTGGGATGGTAGCAGAAGGTGAAAAAGGAAAGGGATGTGTAGTGGTTGGGCTAAGAAAGACCCTTTATTTAATTTAGGTAGTGGATGTTCTTTGGTGCATAAGGTTTGTGGGCTAAGCTGGATACCAAAAGCTACCTTTAATGGTGACTAGGGGCTACAAGCTCAAATGGACCAATCATTTTACGCCTAAATGACACCGGGGCTTCTTTTAACCTACAGCTTTCCTTCTTAGAGGGTTGTCGTTGTGTAGAAAGGAGATCGTCATTGAGGAAGAGGCCATGTTGCCTCATCGATGAAGTTTCACCATCCAATTGCCAACGAGTCCCTCTCAGTAGAAGCAAACAAATATCCAACCTTTTTTCCCCTCTTTGTCTCTTCTTTGGGAACTAGGGTTGTTTCTCCTTCTTTCTCTGAGGGTGAGTTAGTCCTTGAGGGGAGCTAGGCGAGGTTGGATGCGATTTCTCAAGGGGAGGGTTGTGGCTCGTGGTGTATGATTTTGATGGATGGTACCTAAGTGGAGTATACAGATCTTGCAATGAAGGTGAATGATGTTTGGGTGGAAAAAAAGGTTAGAAAAGGAGGAGTAACCATTAGGGTGGCTTCAAGAGAGGAGTTCCCTATTGAGGATTGGTTTTCTAGTAGTTTGTTATGCTCAATAAGTGTCTAGGCATGCCAATAGAGGGCTATGAAGCTAAGATCTTAGGTCTTCTTAGAAAAATAAAGGCTAGAAAGGAGGCAAAGGGTTAAGAGGTTAGAGAGAGGAGGAAAAAAATCTCTTCAAAATTCAAAAGAGAATTAGAAAGTTAGAGTGCAAGATGAACTATTTGAGGCAATAACTAGTGGGAGGGAAGTTGGCAGAGAAGGATGGGTCATCATGCCGATTAGTAAATGACGATAAAAATCATCTCTTAGAATGTTGGGGGAGTGAATGACAGTGACAAGAGGAAAATCATCAAGTCCCTGATTCGATTGTAGAAAGCCGACTTAGTCTACTTGTAAGAGACAAAATCCAAATGATTTCGAGCGAATTAATAAGGAGCTTAGGGGTGTGGGTAAATTTATAGAATGGGGTTTATAGCCTATGAATTCTAGGCAAGCTAATGGTAGGTTGTTTGTTTTCTAGGATTTTAAAACTTTGGAGCTGGTGGTTATGGAAGTGCGAGAACATTTTGTTTTAAAAATTGTGAGGTCCAATTCATCTAGGTATATACTAGGGTGTATATGCCCACTTTGGAGAGGGAAAGGAAAGGCTTTTAGATTTAAGGGTCATTAAGGGTTTGTAGGCTAATCCATGGTGTGTTCTAGTGATTTCAACATTATTAGATTCCTGTGGGAGTGTAATAGAGGCATTAAGTTGTCTTTAACTATGAGAAGATCTACAGAAATCATTGTGGAGCTGGAGCTATGTGACCTTCCTCTGTTAGGGGCTCCTTTATTTGGAGTGAGAGGTTGAACAATCAATCCTTGTCAAGATTAGACCAATTTTTGGTGTCTGAAGGTTGGGAAAGTCATGTTTGGTGGTGTGTTTCAGTGTATTTTGCACAAACCCGTGTAAAATCATTCTCCAATTTTGTTACATGAGAGGGATGGGTAATGGCGTTACCCCTTTTAGATTTGAAAAGATGCTACTGAGGGAGGAGTGTTTCAAATACCTCTTTAATGGGTGGGGGATGGGATACAATTTTAGAGGCTCTTATAGCTTCATCTTGGCCATGAAACTGAAGGCATTGAAATCTTATTTGAAAATTTGGAATAAAGAGGTGTTTCGTAATGTTTCAATAAATCTCTTTGAGAGGAGTTTAAAGGCTACTTTTTTAGTATTGGTGCCTATGAAAGGGGGGGCTAAAGACCTAAAGAACTTTAGACCTATTAGCTTGGCAAGGGGTTTATACAAGCTTCTGGCTAAGGTTCTAAATAACTTAAAAGGGTGGTGGGTACCTTGGTCTCAAATTTTCAACATGCTTTTGGGGGGGGGGGGTGGATTTTGAATGTTGTATTGATAGCAAATGAGGTCATTGATTCCAAACTTGAAGAAAAATTGAGAGGAATCTTATGCAAGCTAGATATTGAAAAGGCTTATGGCCACATAAATTGGAGCTTTGTCCTTGCACTTATGGGGAAAATGAGGTTTGGCTCCAAGTGGTTAGGTTGGATGAGATGGTGTATCTCTACAACATGCTTCTTCATCTTGGTAGATGACACTCCTTAAGGTTTTTTCAGAAGTTCTAGAGGGTTGAGATAAGGAGACCCTTTGTCTCCTTATTTGTTAATCTTAGTGATTGAGACCCTCTCCCACTTGCTTTCTATGGCAAAGGAAGGCAGTTTTATTGAGGGATTCCTAGTCAAAGGAAGGTATGATGTGGGAGTGGAGGTCTCCCATTTGTTCTTTGTAGATGATACTCTCATATTTTGTGATACTAGTAAGGAAAATCTTGAGCACTTGAGTTGGGTCTTCATGTGGTTTGAGGCGTGCTCAGAGCTAAAAATTAATATGGAGAAAACTGAATTGATTCCAATTGGGGATGTCCCATATTTAGAGGAGTTTGTCGAGGCTTTAGGCCGCAAGGTGGGTAATCTACCAACCACCTACTTACGTCTCCCTTTGGGTGCTCCTCACAAGTTTATTAGGGTTTGAAAGGGATGGAAGAGGGTTCCAAAAAAGTCTTGCTTTATGGAAGAGGCAATATCTTTCAAATGGTGAAAGACAGACTTTGATTAAGAGTACTTTATCAAGCTTACCCATTTACTGCATATCCCTCTTTGTCATCCCTAAAAGAGTGGCGACTAGATTGGAAAAAAAGGGAGAAGGTGCTTTGGTTAACATGCCAAATTTGATAAAAGCCTTTCAATTCTCAACAAGGCTCTTTTGGGGAAATGGTCTTGGAGATTTGCGAGGAAAAGGAAACCTCTTTGGAAACGGCTAATTGTTGGTAATTATGGGCTAGAAGAGGGGGGTTGGTGCACAAAAGAGGTGAGAGAGAGGAATATAGTGGGGGTTTGGAAGGCAATCAAAAATGGATGGGAAGCTTTCAAAGATAAAACTAGTCTTCAGGTTGGCTCAAGGAACCGGGTGAAGTTTTGGAAGGATAGGTGGTGAGGAAATTTGTCTTTGAGGGATTCCTACCCGAACCTTTATTCCATAACCTCTTCTAAAGATGCTTGGGTGGTCAATGTTTCGGATAGGGGTAGTTAGGGTCTGAGATTTATTAAACAATTCAATGACTAGGAGTTGGAAGAAGCAGATTCCTTTTTTGAGAGGTTGCATAATCACTTCATCTCTTTGGATACTAATGATGTTATGGTTTGGTTGGAGACAAAAAACGATGATTTTTCAGTTAAGTCCTTCTACTCCTCCTTAACAAGTAGGAGAGCGAAGCATTTCTTTCATAGTATAATTGGAACTCTTAGGCTCTTGTAAGAGCTAGCTTTTTAGCTTGAGAAGAAACTTGGGATAAGATATTGACTCGGGATCAACTCTGAAATAGGGGATTGAGGATGCCTAACAAATGCAATATGTACAAAGCAAAAGAAGAAACGAATGATCATATTCTCCTGCACTGTCTGAAAGCTCGCATGTTGTGGCAACTGATTTTTGCTCTATTTGATGTATAGTGGGTGATGCAAGCTTCTGTGAGAGGGGTGCTCTTGAGTTGGGGCAGCTCCTTAGTTGGCAAAAAAAGGAAAAAGGCTTGGAAAGTTGCGAGAAAAATATAGGAGCCTTTGAGAATTGTGAAAGTTCGGACCAAACAATTAAAAGTTTTTTTTTTTTTTTTGTATCTATTTTGGAATTGAATTAGATTGTACATTGAGAATGGTTTTATGTCACTGTTAGATTCTGTGGATTGGTTAGGTTCCCCGTAGGATGCAGTTGGATTTTAAAATTTTAGGGGGGCAAGATGGAAAACGTTTGGATCAAACTTTGAAGAGTACTTTTCTTAGAAATTTGTCTTTGTGGGTGAAGATGTACATATATTCAATGCTTATCTATCAAAAATAAATAAATGTAGGTTCTATGTCTTTAAATGATTTTGTAGATTGGTTGGGGTTCTTGCAAAGAGGAGCTGGTTTTTGTGTTCTCTCTTTTTGCTTGCATCTTTTGGCACTCATTGTATACCTTCTATGTACTATGATGTACTATCTCTTTGGCGTTTGTTAATAAAATTGTATTATTTGCTTGAAACAAAATATTCAAAAAATTGTATTAAATAAAAAAAAATTCCAACTTGTTTTTTTTTTTTTTTGATAAGTGCGCACAAATATATTAAAATAGGCAAAAAGCCACAAGGCATACAGGACGTATACACAGTAGCCAAACCAACAACCACCACTCACCACCCCTTAAGGCGCGGCGAGCCATTCCAAAAAACCTATAAGTGAAGAGGACTCCTCTCCCATATACACCCTAGCCCAACTCCACAAGTTACAAACAAAAGAATTCTTTAGCTTCTGAATAGCTAGAGAGCCCCCCCTAAAAGCTAATCTATTTCTCTCCTTCCAAACCGTCCAAAAAATACACAACGGAATGGAAGTCCAAATCCTTTTCCTCTTTCTCCCCACAAAAGGGCCCCTCCAACTGACTAACATATCTTTGACTCTCTCTGGGAACACCCAATTGGCCCCAAACAAGGCCAAGACAATCTCCCAGAGAGCCCTTACAACTATACAGTGTAAAAGTATATGATTTACACTTTCCTCTTCACAACCACATAAGAAACACCTGTTAGGAAACTGCCATCCCCTTCTTTGAAGCTTGTCCAAAGTGAGAACTTTCTCCCAAGACGCCTCCCAAGCGAAAAAGGCAACTTTGGTTGGAACCTTATCCACCCAAATGCCCTTTTTCGGGAAGCTAATGACATTAGACCCTGCCAAAAGCTTGTAGGCATCTCTAATCCGAAAGAGGCCGTGACTCTCTCCTTTCCAAATCACTGCATCCTCTTCAAGAGAAGTCCTCAAATCCCTCAACACCTGCATCAACTCTCCAAAAGCGTCCAACTCCCAATCATTAAGGTTTCTGGAGAGTCTTATATTCCAACCTCCTTGGCCGAGGCTAGAATCCCACATCTCATTTACCGAGGCGTTCCTTTGGACTGCCAAATCAAACAACTGGGGAAAGGTTTGAGCCAACACCTCATTACCACACCAATGGTCAATCCAGAAACACACCTTAGTCCCCTTTCCCACTTTGAAATCAATATTATCCCAACACCAAGACGACTCCTTCAAGATATCCCTCCAAACCCCCACCCCAAACGTTCCGCGGGCCTCCTAAGTTCTCCAACCAAAACCCAACCGACCATACTTCACCTCAACCACCTTTCTCCAGAATAAATCTTCCTCAATGGCGAACCGCCAAATCCATTTCCCCAACAGAGCCTTATTCAAAAGATCAATTTTCCGAATACCTAGGCCCCCATTTTCCTTTTGGGAACACACCACCGCCCAGTTGATAAGATGCATCTTTCTTTCCAAACTTCCCCCTCCCCAAAGAAAATCCCTTTGAAGCTTTTCAAGCCTTTTAACAATCAGCTTCGGCATGCGAAAAAGAGACAATTGGTAGATCGGCATGCTGGCCAAAGTGCTTTTGATGAGGGTAATCCTCCCACCCTTTGACAAATATTGTCTTTTCCATAGAGCAAGCCTTCTTCTCATTCTTGCTTCAACCCCATCCCACATAGCCATGGCTTTGTGCTTGGCTCCCAAAGGCAGCCCCAAATAAACCGAAGGGAGGGTCCCCACTTTACACCCTATCTCCACCGCCAACTTGTTTTTTGAGTTAGAAGATTGGTTTTTTTTCTAAGGAGAAGAAAATCGTTTTCAAGAACAAGTTCCCAACTACCAAACATCTGTATCTGGTACCTATTCTATCTCACAAGTATTATAATTGCCCATGTAAACAACTTATCCTCATTATTCTTCAAAGCAAGAAAACCACTCCTTGTAAGGACACATGTGATAAGTGGATTTAATATCTAAAATCCATTCTTCAAAGTTACAAGCCAAGGATAAGCCAACCAAAGCAAAGTCTGACCTATTATCTCCAAACTTAGCCACACAAGCATCAGAGACTATCTTGTCTTTATTCCTCTTTTGTAGCTTAGGACAATCCTTCTTCCAATGGCCTTTTCCATGACCAAAGGCACATTCATCTTTTGCAAGTCTGCCTATAGATTGAGAATTGTCTCCTTTTCTAAGTTTCCAACTTTGAGATCAACTCACTATTAAAGCTTCTACTAACATATCTCCATGATTATTTTAGTCCTTCTTCCTATATTCAGAGCTTAGCAAAGCGGAATGGACAACATCAAAAGCTACCTTATCCTTACCATGAAGGTGGCGGTGAGATGTTCATACATATCAAAAAGTGAATTCAATAACAAGAAAGCCTCATTCTCATCTTTAATGTTCTCATCTAAATTCAACAAAATTTGTTATGATCCTATCAAATGCATGCATATGATCATTCATAGACATACCCAGTTGATACTAGAAGTGAAAAAGTTTTTTCTTCAAATAGAATCAATTTTCTAAACTCTTTGTCATATACTTGTCCTCCAATGTCTTCCACAAAATTTTTGCAGATGCCTCCTTCATAATGGAATACTTCTAAGCTTTAACAAGACATGAGCAAATGGAACTACAAGCCTCACAATTGATCCTTGCCCATTCTTTATCATCTATGTCATCAAGTTTTTCTTCCAAAGCAACATCCAAATCCTATTGATGCTCGCATTGCCACATTCTAAAATCATTAGTCCTATCAAATATCTCTACTGCAAATTTTACATTAGTAACCATAGTTTTAACTGATAAAGTCTTTGTCATTTTCTTTTAGCTAGCACGATAACAAATAGCCTTGAACTAACCCTAAATGGAACAACTACTTTGATACCACTTATTGTACCAAAAGAAGCTCTAATACCAAATTGTTGTGCTTTGGCCTAATCCCATAAGACTTCCAAAATCACCAAATAAAATACAAACTAAACTAGCCCATAATATAAAGAGAAATAGCAAGAGGAATATAGATAAAAGAAGAAACACAATATTTATGAGGTTTGGTAAGGATGTTTTACCTACATCCTCCAAAATTATATCAATCCACTAATTTTCAAATCAAATTGGGAGAGCTTTCTCCGCACAAATTGGCTAAAGCCACAAAGATTAACTAAAACCACCCAAACAACTCAACCTAAAGTCATTCTCCCCCTATGACCAAAGGACCAAAGGACTTGGACTTATTTATAGGACCTAAATCAGTTCCTAAGCCTTGACAAAACTAAATCATAATCCTTATGGGACAATGACTCTTAACATATAATAAATTATCAAATCATAATCCTTGTGTAACAAAGATTCCTAAAATATATCAAACTCTTAGTTGAGCCTACAACCAATAAATCTCCACCTTGGCTAAATTACTCATCTTCTTCCAACTTCCAAAATTCAAAACATTATCTGATAAGTGAACTAACCATCATCATCTCCAAAGCAAACTCTTAATTGAGCAAAAACCAACAACAAGGAAACCCCGCTTGAGCATGGTCAATCAACAGGAAGGAATATGTTATGCCCCGCAGTTGACACACGCATACAAAAAAAAAAGGGGGGGGCTTTTGAACCAGGAAAGGAAAATGCAGAAAATTACTAAAAAATTTGTTCATTCTACAGTATTTTCATCGTCTTCCTCTCATCAACCTTCTCTCCACAATCTAAATAGGATCTAAGAGTCTCACTGGAGTATAATTATTGTGGTACCAGAATTACTATGGCAATAAAAAATATTTTTAAAAAAATTGCAAACCCTAACAAGACCATTTCATTGTTATTAATGTCAATTCAATGCTATGCGCCTATGCCTCGAAATGGATAAAATAAGGCCCTGGTTGAGTCTCGGAGAGGAAAATGCAAAGAATTGTCCGAAATAGATTAATTTTCCACACTATTACCAGCATTTTCCTTTCCTTTCTCTTAACCCAAACACAACCTAAGACTCTTCACACCACAACAGAGTAGAAAGAGCACAAACCCTCGGCCAATTCCTGCCGAAATCAAGAGTCACAGTCCGCCACCGCCGCCCAATCTCGAACTCCCGGTCCACCTCCCGCGCCCAATCGCCAGCCGACCCGACCGCCTCCGAGAACCGGCGAGAGACGGCGTACTGCCGGTTGATGCGCTCGGCCGTCTTCTTCGCCTCGAATATGAGCAGCTCGAAGCCGTCGTTGGCGCTCCGCCAGGCGTCCCTCCAGGCGTCCCCGGAGGCCATGCGCTTCGCGAAACCGTCAAAGTCACTTCGCCGGAAGGCACGAACGGGCATCGGCAAACGGTGGCGCACAGGGGCGGCGAAGCGCCGGAGAGTCTGGGGTTTGGAAGAGAACAACGGATGCCATGGAAGGCTGGTGGTCATGACCGCCACAGAAATGTGTGATCGTTTGGTTGCCAGAGGCAATGGAGAAAAAGGGTTTTGAGTAACCCGACGAGTAGTTTGGTTTTGAGAGAAGTGATTCCTCCGATAATAAAATAAATATTAAAAATATTATTAATACATTACTAAAACATTTTTTTATTAAAAATGTTATTGATAAATATTTTTTATTTAGGCTACTTGGTAACTATTTTTCTTAATAATTTTCTTTAAAAAAAACATAAAAAATACGTTTAACCATAAAAAACTGTTTTATGAATTTTTATTTTAAAATAACATAAAATATGATATTTTTAAAATTTTTTAACTTTCTCATAATGGTTCATAAAATATTTTAAAATAAAACATTAGATATAAAATTTATTTTAAAAATATATTAAACACATTTTGCCGGTCAGGATTTCTTAAACTTGTTTTTAAAAAATATTTTTAAGTTAAATGAAAAAAAACAGTTTTTAAAAACAAATTTTGGAAAATATGATCAAACAAATCCATGTTTTCATTTTATTTTAAAATATGAGTGAAAATAATTCCTACTTATTATCTAAAAATTGTTCTCTATTTTATTTTATTTTTTTAAATTGTTTTCAAATAATAACAACCAAATAATATTATAAATTTTTAAAAACAAAACTATTTTTAAATCATACTGCTAAACATACTACTTACTCATTTCCAAACAAATTTTTGTTTTACAAAAATTATAAAATAATTTTCAAAAATTATTCTCAAAAACTATTTCTCATAATTGTTTTCAAAAATAGTTATCAAAATGCCAATAATTTTGAATTTTTTTAATATTTATTATTTATAGTAAATATTTTTAATATAAACATTAGTAAAAACATTTTTTTTTATTTAGTGATTTTGAGAAAATAATTCAATATTTACTATTTATAGTAAACTAAAAAAAACACTTGCGATACACTTATTTAGAATTCTAAATCGAGAAATTCGCTTATAGACAGTTTCAAAATTTTATTGAATCTGAATAGAAAAATTATTATAATCCTCTTGAATTACTTATAAACAAGTTCTAAGTGATGCGTAATTCAATTTTATATTTAAAAAACATATTTTATAATATTATATAATTTATTATTAAATATTCAAACTCATTTTTTGTTTTTATAAAAATAAAAATAGCAATAAATTATCGTTGTAAATTTATCTTATGTCTTCAAAAAATACTTTTTAAATTTGAAATGGTAAAAAATAAATTAGATGTATCAACTTTTGTAACAATTTTTAATAGTTATTATTTTTTAAAATTACTATTGTTTTCTATTTAATTTCGAATATAATTTATTATCATTAGATATTTCATTTTGAAGATTGGGATTTTTTTGCTTTTAAGATATCGCATTTTGAAGATAGGCATTCAAACCAAGGAAAGAATTTCTAAACGAATGAGAATGTCATATGAGAATAAGGAAATGTTTGGAGTGATTTTGAAAACTTGGACGACAAAAAGGAGGAATGTTTTAAAGTATGTTTGGTTCTAAAAGAAACGAGGAGGAAAAATAGAGGGAAAATCTATAAAACTTTTGTTTTGTTTGGTTCTCTATACAAAAATTGAGGGGAAAATTTTAAACAATTATGCTATATAAAAGAAATATGAAAAAATTATTTTGTCTCATTTTATTTAAAGAAAATTCAACATTATTAAATTAACTAAAAATTATATATTTTAAAATTATTTAAGGGTTGTGTCGATCATATGATTTAAAAACAATTTATTATTTTTTAAAATTTATAACATTATTTGACCTTTTTTTAAAATAATTTTTAAAAATAAAGTGAGATAAAAAACAATTTTTAAAAAATAAGTAGAAATTATTTTCAGTAATTTTAAAAAACAAAAGGAAAATATAGATCTATTTTATCATATTTTTTAAAACTTGTTTTTAAAAATTAATTTTAAGTTATAAAATAAAAAAACAGTTTTTAAAACACAAATTTTAAAAAACACGATTTTAAAGTAATATAAAAATATAATTTATTACCATAAATTTTTTTTAAACCAAACATACCTTCAAAAAATGCATTCCCTCCGACCTGTCTCACATTTATCTAAATAAAACAAGAAAAACATTTTTTAATACCTTTTTCTTCTTTGGTATTTATTTATTTTTTTTTATTTTTTTTCATGACATCCAAAAGAAGAAAATTATTTTTGAAACTTTTTTCTTAGTACTTTCTTAAAACCAAATATGGTCTTAATTTTCACATTATGTTTATATCATCTTCTAGTTTAATAATTTGAAATGATTTTTCAACAAAGACTGGCCAAATAATTCATTCAAAAAATCGATTTTCTGTTATATCACCCGTTTACCAAAAACATTATTAAAGACACTTTTTGATTTTACACCCAAACATTTGATTCTCTGTGAAAATGTTTCTGATTGAACTGCTATAGTCAGATACGTTACTAAAAATGCTTTTACCATAATTACTCCCAAACGGGTCCTTATCCCCTATCTGTAGCATCGTTTTACTACTACAGATAAGCGTTTCTGCATGCAGAAGTAGGTATGAACAATTTAGGCATCCCTAAAGAAAAAAAACCAAAAACTCCAAGGCTATATTTGGTTACCGGAAAGTATTAAAAAAAGAAAAAAATACATTATGTCATATTTGGTTCCCGAAAAATACTAAGAAAAGAAAAAATATGCAAAGAAAAATTATTTTTTCATATTTGATTGTCCTATAAAAAATATCAAAGAAAATCAAATATAATTAAAACTAATTAAAAATTTATATATATTTTAATTATTTAATCTTTATATTAATAAGTTAAAATAAATAAAATGAGTTTAAAATAACAAAAAAAAAAATTTATTGACTTTTAATCAATTTTTTTTATTTTCCTTCACTTTTATTTTCTTATACTTTTCCTTTATATTTTATTTCCCTTACATTTTCCATCAAATTTTCTAGCAACCAAACTAAAGAAAATAATTTTATCATATTTGGTTTAACTATATAAAATACAAAAAAAATAAATAAATATAATTAAAATTTTGTTAGAAATTTATGCATTTTAAAATTATTTAATGTTTATATAATGAGGGAGAATAAGTCAAAAAAATTTAAAAAAACATGTAAAAATAATTTATTAACTTTGGATTTATTTTTTATTTTCCTTCGATTTTTCTTTCCTCAATTTTCTCTCTCTATTTTATTTCCTTCACATTTTTCCTCAAATTTTCCGGAACCAAACATAACCCAAAAGAAAACAATATATTCATCCACAAAAATAAATGAAAAATGAAGGAAAATACCAAACAGAGAAGCCTCATAAAATAGTTCAGATTCAAGTTCCATTGTGGGTTCATTTTCCACCTATCAAATACTAGGTAAACCAAGCAAAGATCAATCATCCAAATGCAAATATTAACTGGTCTTGATTATCAAAAAACAAAAAAAAAACCCGCTTATCTCAGAAGAAAATTTCAAGTTCCCGGTGATTACTTTTGTCACTGACTCCAATAACCAGTGCCTAACGGTAACTAATAACGATAAGTACACGAACCTGATGGGCTGAGAAGAGCTGCAGCATTTGCCGAAGACTTGGACGAAATTTCACCATGGTTGAGGGTCGTAGCCAAATCAGAACTTGAGATTAGCTGACCGCAACTCCCATGGAGCTTTAGGCTCCTTTTTGACATCATCCTTGATTGTGCGTTGAATTTGTTTTACAACAAGGTACTGTCAGGAAGAGCAAAGACAAAAAGGTGGAGGACGGTTTAGGTTTATATTAGTTCCTATGTGAACAAGGAAGTGGATATTGATAACCATGCAAGATTAGAAGCTTACTTGGAATGCCACAATGAGAGGAATCAGGAATTTTCCTCTCTTGTTCGGGTTAGGTCCTTCAATCAACTTCTTGTCAACCAGAATCGCCTTGCTTCCATTTGAGACTAGATCTATGATCGTTTTGACTAAATTGGGGATCCAAGCAGTCCCATTTGGGAGAATCTGCAACTTGAGTGGCAAGAGATCTTCTTGATAATCCCAGTATGGAAAGGCTCAAAATAAATAACCATGGAAAGGAGCAAGAAATAAGAGCTGCATGGCAGAAAACTGACCTTTTCATCACTTTCATTCTTATTACATCTTCCACTATTCTCAACCGGAATAACAGGGATGGCAAAATCCTAAGGAATCACAAAATGAAAAAAAATAAAATAAAATCTATAGTAAATAACATTTTGGACACAAACATTAGAGGTAATCTGAGTTTACAAACTGCAAAAACATTAACCAGAACACAAGCATCATTGAATGAGTCCAACAAAGGGTAAGAAGACTAAAAGGCGGTAGAATTGCAGAATATCAAGTAGATAAATGGCAACAACCTACTCTGGATCTAGTCATGTTACTGATAAGAGCTGCACTTCAAGTAATTGAACTAAATATGGAATCATCCCAGAAATTCCTCTTTCCTTCTAGAAACTAGGCTTCTGAGAACTTAAGCTTGCATCATGGAATCATGGCAAAAAGAAAGGAATAAGAACTCAAAAAGATACTCTTCCTAGTTCTGAATTCATTTGATAACTGAAAACTGACTGAAATGTTTAGCTTTTTTTTCTTAAAAAAAAAAAACAATACCGATGACAATGGAACATGATTCTTTTCCCCGGGGCTCCATGAAAAGTTTTGATTTTTCTTGCTTTTCAATGGACCCTCCATTCATTTTAGTCTATGTTCCAGGCAGCTATCTGCTGAGCTTCCTTTGCAAGTATGAGCCTGAAGGCCATCTCAATGCAGAGAAAGTAGTAAATGAACAAAAAACAAAATAAACAATAGACCAGAATGGAAAGCCCCATTCATCCAGAGCCCATAGAATATTAATGGGAGAATGAGACAAAAAAACTGGTTTGCCACCATGAATAAACTTAAGATGACAAGGAAAACAAGAAAATACATTGAATATCAAGGTTTCCAAAGGTATTGGATTGCTATGGGGAAGCAAAAATATTAGAAAACCTGCCGAAATAGCCTCCTAGAAGTTGAGAAATCATGTACCTGGAGATCCTGTTTCCTTATCCCAGCTCCCAGACGAACGACTCTCATAAGAGCCTCTGACCTTCTAGAGAAGAAATCTTCATAATTTAATCCATCTGGTGGAGAGAGCTGACCATGTGTGAGAACAACTACACCTCTTCGCCATATTTGTTTACCAAAACTATCTGTTATAGCTTTGACTACTTGCTTATCTAAGTTATCTGTCCTATACACATCCAAACGGTCCACGTACAGTAGAACATCTATGGTTTTGTCTAAAAGGAATCTGTTCAGACAAAAAGTCAAAAAAATGAATCCAAACTCAATATTGTGAAAGAGATGTTGGAAAAAGATAATCCTTAAAAAACACAGCAAGTAATCAATCACATAATCCTTCAAAGAGTGAAGGGCTGGTGACATTCTTTACTGAGACTTTGCAAATTTAATATCATGCTGACCTAGTACGAACCGTTTTATGATCTCAACTGCCTGATCATTGACATATCCCCCTTCTACCAGCCCTGGTGTGTCGATGATGTTCAATGTAAATCCTGCTTGAGAGCGCGAAACCATCACAGGTCTTGGTCCTTCTGACTGCAGAGAAACAGTATAATTTAGAATCCAAATAAACATAACCAGCACAGTAACCACTCAACTGTTCCCATCTTTGAAATGTGACTCATAACCAAAAAATAAAATAAATTAGACACAGCAAGAAACCCCAGATTGACGGTGACAAATACCTGAAAAGCATTGACAGTAACAGCTCTTTCCCCTAATATTGAGTTTACAGTTGAAGATTTTCCAACACCACCTTTTCCCATCACAAGGATTGTCAATGTATTCACATTCTACAAAGGGCATAACGTATAAAGATAAAACAAAATGCAAAATATTATTAAAATCACTATGCATGAAGCTTATCAAGCAGAACTATTTTGGTAAAACAATACCTCCTGCTTTAGTTTTCCCAACAATTCAATCAGTTTGGTCCGAGTAGCAAGAGGGAATTGCTGAATCCCAGTCCATTCACGGATTAGTTGGTAAGCCATGAATTCCTGTTTTAGCAATTCCATTAGGAAACAAAAATATATATAATTACTAGATGAGAATTGTAGCCCATATAAAAGCTTCAAACAATGAAATGTCAAAAATATTAATCTAACCAATAAATATCATAAGAAAAGAGTTGCAGCTAAAAGATATTTTACGGCAATATTTTACCAGTTCTAATCTACAAAAGTCTCAGACGAAGATGAAATCTTGCTAGTTTATGAAGCATCCAAGATAACAGGTTAAAGGTTAAAGCTTTAAAATTAAGCACAATGATCCATAAATCTTCCTCTTCTTCAAACCCATGGTACATAGTCCCTCCCTCCCTCCCTTCTTCAAACCTATTCCACGTATATTCTCTCCCCAAACCCATGCTACATATCCCCTGCCTCTCAACATTTCTTCTCTCTTCAAACCCATACCACATATCTCCTCATTCCATCTCTCCTTTAGTTTTTTAGGGTCATGTGTTTCTGTTTTGAGGTTAGGGAGGAGAAGCTCCTCCAAAGATTCCCTTAGTTCCATTCAACTTATCTATTGGTCCCAAGACCAACAAATTTTTGCATTGCCCCAACTTCACCCTTGAGCTCAAATCTAACTTCAATTTAAATGCGAAATCCTTCAACTCCCATAGGACTTATGTCAAACCCAAGCATCCTGAGTACCACGATGTGTTTCATGGCTGATGATTGAGAATCCCTCCCTCATGGATGTAAATTTGGAACACATGTCTGAACTCATCTATCCATCTTGATCTGGCATGTCCATGCCCTTATCTCTCCACCAAGGCTTCATACCAAGAAGCCTAGGGCTATGATGAACTCTTACCAACCCATCTCCCAAATCAAGCCCATCTCATTGACAGCTATTCTGAACCAAACAAACAACTCACCTTCTGGGACCCTCCCACTTTCAGCTAGAACTAGCTCAGCTCCCATTTAAAAAGGGAATCAAAGAGAAACCAACACCCATACAGATTAGTAACCTCTATCTCTGCAACCCATAAATTCAAACCTAATAAATGTGGGACCTCACTTTTAATGCCCTTTTTTAGGACTTTTTTCTCATCTTGAGTTGCATAGCTTTGTTAGTTTCTGTTGTGTTTTTTTCCTTCCTTTGTGTTGTATTGTTTATGTTGTCATATCCCTCTTTGAAGGATAATTGTTATAGTTCAGCCTTTTTTTTCGTACTGTTACATTAGTTTTCTATAAAATGAGTAGTCTGTTTCTATTTTTAAAAAAAATCCCATTAGACCAACTTCCTCACAGCACAAAGCTTCAGCTCTAATCTTAGCCATTCACACTACTTACAAGGTCGCATGACCGCTTAAGAGAAAAATACTTCATTGAAAAACTGTTTTTGCTTGTTTAGTTCTCTGATGACCTAATGACCCATGATGTAATTTTTCACAAAATTAGGATCCCTCATATCATGTGTTAAGCTCAAAGAAGCAAACCAATGAGTCCAGTTCGCTTAAATAGCAATACTCTACTTGAAAAGACTAGGAACCAAATAGTTGTCTCTTAAACTGTAATAAAACAAAACAAAACAAATTCATATACCAAGTCTAAGGTTTACTGGCTGCCCAACTCTACTAGGGTCCCAAGTATTGTTAGGGCTTACAGGTGGTACATCGGAATACGTTTGAAGCAATGAACATATATTTCCATCCTTTGAACCTTATCCAAGTGAGCTTTGAGTGCATCTCCTCTTGGGGCTGATTGCCTAAAACTCACAGGTGTCTGATTTTCTAGCTTCCCCCTCTTTCCCTCATCTATTCTTCATCCTAATTCTCAAACTCTCAAATCACTCTAAACACCAGAATTTAGTCTGGAATTTGACCCTGAACCTATTTTCCACAACCTCCTCAAAGCTCATATGAGCAATGACCTCTCCACATCAAAAGGTCATCCCCAATTATTACTAAAAATGAGAAGGGATTTGAGCCTATCTGGCACATATACAGGAATTTACAGAGAAAGATCGACCAATTATCCAATCAATGCAGCACAAACACAAATAGAGGATGCATACATGACACCGCACGGTTATATATGTATACACACACAATTGTATTTCATAGAACAACCATTAATTATTAACTAATTTACCTGAAAAAACATATGTGCAATTCCTAATCTGTCAGAGAAATCAGAGAAAAACAAGCCAAAATACTACCAATTAATGATGCAAAGAGCACTCAGAGAAAAGAAAACAACAGGCATAACAATGGCTTCGAAATCATTGTTTTACCAATTACAAACCCCAAAACTCAGTTGAGCCTTATTGTTTTACACAAAAACAAATAGTAATTGGAAAAATGGTTTCTTTTCCAAAATTTCTTGAGCAATCAAAATGAACGCTATTCACTGTTTGGTTGTTGAGAAAACGTGAGAAGCAAAGTCCATCGACGGTAGAGAAAACTCATTTTTTTTTTCCATAGTTTCTTCGCAACATATCAGAAGATAGTTTCATTGCTCAAAATCTAGCACGTAGAAGACGAAATTTCCTCCTTCTTCTTCACCTTTCGTTTTCTCGGCAACCAAACAGATGAGACTGAGAAGAAAAATACCGTGCGGAACCCGCTTATCCTCTTCTTCTTGTGCTGCTCTCCCCACTCTTCTTTAGCTTCCTTTTTATAACTGAATTAAAAACAAAATTAAATTAAAATAAAATAAAATTTATTTAATACCCCAAAATTCCTTAAATTTTAAAAATTATTATTATTTTCTACCCCGGAAGCACGTATAATTTATTTTAAAGGCTCTAATTGAATTGAAATTATAATACGTACACCAAATCGATAAAAAATTCTCACATTTTTATAAAATTACAATTAAAGCCTCCGCCAAACACAACTACTCCTACTATTTTTTTTTAAATAGCATTCAAGGTGAAATAGATATAAAAGGAAAAAAAAAAAAAGAGAGAGAGGAAAGTGAAGGGATTTTTTAAAATTTTTTAAAAAGTCCTATTTCATATTTAGAAAAAATGTGGGTTATTTTTTAAATTAGTAATTATTTTATCTTTTTTTAATCAATAATATATAAAAAAATTTTAAAAAAAATCTAAATGTTAAATTTAAATAATAAAAATATTTTAAATTTTGATGAAGAATTACTTACAAATTTGGGAATAAAAATACTTGATACCTTTAATCTTTTGATTTTGGCTATCAAATTTTTGGAACAAAAACCAAAAACAAGTTGGCAATATATGAGAATCTTGTAGGTAGATGACAATCTACTTATTGGGTATGATGTAAGAATATAGTCATTTGTCAACATGTAGTTGTTTACTCGATTCTAGATAAAAATTTAGGAAATGCGTCATATATTTTTGGGGTTAAGGTCTTTTAGGATTGCAATAATAGGAAAATCGTGTTATGTCACATGGAGCAAGACTCCAATAATGATTTGTTACAATTTGTATTTGGAGCTCTCTTTCTTATAATCAATATCTTTGAATATTTGTGGAGAGATATCGCATTAAGGCGGTATTCAATATCTCTATAATAGATAATATTTAAGTATGCGATGCTAAGTGTTTGACCAAATGTTTGCTTTATTACGGGAATAATGAGTGGATATTAGTCAATTTTTTAATTAGAGTTTTGGGCATATGTCAAATATATACTCTAATATATTTGGAGAACGAAATATTATATATTTATGAGTTTTTACAATGAGTTAATACTCATTTCGTATTGGGAAATTAGACTTTCAGTCTAACGAGGACTCTCGTTAGTTTACCTCTGATATGTGTACACTTTAAATGATTTTTGTTACTTCCAAAGCAATAAAGGAAGCCTTTTGCCTTATACGTAGTTCCCTTGGCTATATGATCTAAGATCTTGTTATGTGATAATAGTAAGATAGTAACATGGTCTAAAGAACAAAAGCACCACTAAAAAGGAAACAAATAAAGAGGAAGTATTACCTTATTGTGAGATAATAAATAAAGGTGATATGAATGTGGCGTAGATTATTTATACAGTACCTAGTTCGCTTTTGGGGCAAGTGGGAGTTTGTCGGGATTAAACCACTAAAAATAAGACATGATGTAACAAATTTAAATTTATTTGTCTCTTTACTATTTTTTGGTGTATTGATATTGATTTGAGCATCCAACCCATATATGTTACATTGTACATGATTTTGGTGCATTACGAGTTGCACAACAGGTCGTTAATTAAATAATAACTATGTTTATCCTAATTTATTTATCATTCCATTATTATTATTTTTTATTTTGAAGATTTTTTAATTTTTTTTTGTTTTTAAAATTTAATTAAAGGAAAACCATATGAGACATGTATGGATTTTTAAATCATGAATTTATGTATATGTTTTTTTTTTCATTTTTTTTATTTGTTTTTTCATACGAAATTATTAAAACGTGTCAAATATAATTTTTTTTTATTTCATCTATTTACACATATATAATTATACTAAATGTATAAAACATTTTCACATTTTTATTGACATAAAAAAAACGTAAATATATTCACAATAGGTAGGTTTGTAGATCCTCGACACACCTAGTGACTAGTACACATACCTTATACATTTAGTTAAAATGTCTTCTTTATGGACTAGTAAATAATACTTTTCTAGTAGAATAAAAACAAACAAAGAAAATAAAGTAAAACACGAAAATTTATTCAAAATAGATAGATTCATGTAAGTCTTGTACACCTGTACAAATGTCTTGCACATTTTGTACAGGTGGCTTGTACACGTGGCCTGTACATGTGCAAAAATTGAAATATATAATTAACATTTATAAACATGAAATGTAACTAGATGGTAATGATAAGGGCATTTTTGTCATAAATTTTGTATGAAATTCACAGTACTTGTGAGTATAAACCCTTCAGAGCCATTATACGCTGATTCCTCCCTCAAATGTAATCGTCCCTTGAAGCAATCGGCAACTTCACTTCGTATAGTACCTCCGATACAAACCTGACCGGCAAATCATCATCCCCCCGGTTTCTCTCCATTACGGTTTCTCTTTATATCCCGAGAAAATAAACGAAAAGAAACAAAAACGAATCAAGTTTGATAACCCCTACCAAAAAGCCTCTGCGATTCTCCAGATTCATGGATGCTCTGAGAGCTTCGTACGCCAATAGTTGCTCCGACTCCGAATCCGATTCCGACACGCCGCGGCCAACAAACGAGAACCATCAAGCGTCGGGGCCTCTGCCTCCGCCGCCTCTTGCACTCCTCAGCCCACCTAATTCTCTCGGTAACTATTATATATTCGGTTTAGTGATATTCGTTTATGTGTTTGTTTTTTTTTTTTTTTGACATGTTTGGCTGCTGAGAAAATAGAAGTGGAAAAAGAAAAAAAAAAGGGAAAAATCGAGTGGCAGTGAAAGTTGGAGTGCCTGTTTGGCAGCTCGAACGATAATTGTTTAGATTATATCTAGAAATTACTGTCACAGAAAACTCAAAAAACGGAGGAAAAAAAAATCCAGAATTAAATCTGCTCGTGGTTTTAATTTTTGAAAAAAGAAAAAAAAAAAGAGACCATTGTCATTTTCGATCCAAACAGGGTGTTAGTTTTTGAACTTCCAAAAACAATAAAAAAAACCTTATAGTTACAAATTATGTCATTTTCTTTTTTCCTTCTCTTCCAAATAAAAAAACTAAATTTTAAAAATTGTTTCTAGCGCTGAAGTAACTGTGCTTGAAAAAGGATACAATATATACTTCAAGGTTTTTAAAAAATGATCCATTTAACAAAATGTTTGCAAGAACATTGTTTAAAACTTGTTACCAAATATTTTTCTGTTTTTAGAAACAGAGTTAATTTTCATTTCGGCTATCAAACAGCTCTTCCATTTTGGGAAATGCTCTTACCTGATTATTTTCCTATTGATTTGAAGGTGAGCTGGTGCTGCCATCTCAATAAAATATGAAAATTTAAGCAACACACATGCTGATGCACTGACACAATGTTCAAATTTAGGAACGCAGTTTTTCTGCCACCTTAGTTGTGAGATTTTGGTAAAATTAACATTTTCCCCATATATGTA
Source organism: Vitis vinifera (assembly GCF_030704535.1). Taxonomy (NCBI): domain Eukaryota; kingdom Viridiplantae; phylum Streptophyta; class Magnoliopsida; order Vitales; family Vitaceae; genus Vitis; species Vitis vinifera. The sequence goes on from NC_081820.1 coordinate 3,034,584, forward strand.
TGTGTGTGTATGCATTATGATCAAATACTGTAAATCATACTAAGAAACCATCTTATTGACTCTCCAAATAAACAAGCCCTAGTTGCCCTTGATTATTCAGAAATCTGCTCATGTAATTATGTCCATTAAGAAGAGCAAAGTTGCTTCACCAGATATAGGCTATATATATATATATATATATATATATATATATATATAATTTATGTATGTGTATGTGTTATGATCAAATAATGCAAAAGAAACGATCATATTGACTCTTCAAATAAACAAGCCGTCCCTTGATTATTCAAAAACCTGCTCATGTAATCATGTCTATTAAGAAGAGCAAACCCAAGAGTTGCTTCACCAGATATAGCTCATGTAATTATCCCTTGATTATGGTTCATGCACTAACCGTTGGTTTTTTGACAATGAAGGGGAATTAAATTACTCACAAACTGCTCAGTCAGGTAGAGTAAGGAGCTTTCCTCATGTTGAAGGAAACTATGCTTTACATGTGTTCATACCAGGTTCTCACTTTGTCCTGACTTTGGTTTTTATCATTTGTTTCTTCTTGTCACTACTCTTATGCTTGTTGAATATGTTTATATTTAGATATGGCATTATTTTGTTTCTGTAAATTTACAGAGAAAAATGTAAAGTCATTAGGCCTTTTGTTAGGCATTGGAAAAAAATTGAAAGACCTCATGTTAATGAGGAAACTTGAGAAATTTACATGAAATTGAAGCTAACCACCCATATTCCTGGAAGTCAAAACTCTGAAAAATTTGAAGACTCTTCATTCTCTAGTCTTCTGTCAAAACATCAATGCCTTAGTAGATGTAAGTAGATAGCATTCTACTTAGTTTCCCAGTTTGCTCCCTTCTTATAAAATGGTGATGACAGAGATGATGAGACCCTTGCTGATAGTGGTGTAATGAGTGAGATGATCTGGAAGGAAAACAAGATACTTATGTGGTTTATATTGATGAATTGGAGGAATGCAGGGAAGGGAGGGATTTTGTGTAAATTCAACCCTCTGATGGCTAATAACCGTGGGATGCATAATGTTTATTAATTAACAGAATTGTAGATTTTGACTTCTCTGCGGTCTCTGTCAACAAGAAATTTGTCACTTATAAAATTCTGAATTCTGGGGTTTAGGGGAAGATAGATTGGTTTGGAGTGGGGAGAAGAATGGGATTATTTCTTTTAAGTCTTACTATTATTCCTTAAGTTTTGAAATCTCTAAAAAGTTTCCAGCAAAGTGAATATAAATTCTGGAGCCTCTTTAGGTGCTTGTTTATTTGCATAGGAAGCTTGGGAGAAGATTTTGATGGTTATCAGCTTATGAAGAGGGTATTGGTTAATAGGCACTCTTTGTGTATGGTCAAGGACAAGTTAGCTTTTCATCTTGTGATCCATTGGATAACTGCCTGAAAGCTTTGGGACCTTGTTCTAGTTTTATTTGATTTGCAGTGGGTTTTCCCAAGGTCTATTGGATTGCTCCTCTTAGGCTGGAATGAGACAAGAATGCAGAAACAGCGAAAGAGAATGTGGAACTTGGCCCTTTTTGCTTGTTTCAGTGTAAATGGAAGGAATGTAACAGCAGAATTCTCATGAAGAGGAGCATCAAGATCTGAGTGTCAGAAGACTGTTTCCTGAAAACTTTTTATGAATGGGCTACGATCCCTTGGGGGTTGAACTTTCCCTTATGGATTTGTTGAGGGACTAGTTCAAGTTTAGGCTTTACAGGTTTCTTCAGTTCTACTTTATTTATTTATTTGTTTGTTAGTTTTCTTGCTAGAACTTGCTCCCTTTGCACATGTCCAGTGTACTGGGGTTGTGCCCCCTTTTTGTAGGTGCTCTTAATCTAATCTTATGTTTTCCATTGAAGGGGGAAAACAAATCTGAATTCCCTACTAAAAAAATCTATATCCTTTGGTTTAGTATTCATTATTTACTACAGCATGTATGAAATTAAATAACAAATATTGATCAACAAACTGATACCACATTTTTTACTTTAATGATTTGGACACTGAGGAGAATGTTTAAGATTGAGTCTGGGTTTGATGCATGAAGTGTAGAAGTGCCTGCAGGGCATTGTATGATTAGTTAATACCTATGAAGCCAAGGGGACATTTTATGGAACTGCTATATGGCCAGTTATGCTTGATGGTACAAAATTTTGAGGGTTTCAGAAAATGTTCAGAAGACAAGTGTAACTGACATGGGGGTTCTGAGATGGATAAGTGGCACTACAAAAAAATAGGACCATAACTTTCGTACATTTGCAATAGGTTATAGAATCAATTGAGGACAGGACGAGTAGAAGTCATCTAAAGGTACTTTAACCATGTTGAAATCACCAGATAACAAGAGGTAAGAAGAACATGGGTTGACACGTTGAAAGAAGACTTGATTAACTAGGATTTAACTAGTGGTGGAAGATTCATGTAGGTAGCAAGGATTAAGCACTGTTCAATTGAATTGAGTATTAATATGGAATAATTTTGGTTTTTGGAAGCCATATGGAAAAAAAATCTATTCTTATGCTTGAAATATTTTCTAGGAGATTTCCTATTGTTAACATGCTGAACATTGTAAAAATGTTGAGGAAGTCCTCTAATTTCAGATATCCAAACGGCAAAGAAACTCTACGCTTAAGAAAAAATTATTCTTTGGTTCTGTATGCTAGTTGTTTCCAAGTCAGATCCTATAAAAAATCTCCTACAGCTGGAGGCTTGACAGATGGGTGCATGCTGCCCACATCAATGACCAAAATTTATGAAAAGTTCCAAAATGAGTCATTCTTTTGCCCTAGCTTGTGTGTGAGGAAAACACTAACTTGTTACTACTGGCCGGTTGGTCCAAACTTGTAATTCACTGTATGACTTTGTTTTCTTGGATGTACTTTTAATTCCTAGTAATTGCCTTTAACTCATGTTGGAATGATTTCAACTTATGTTATGTTGAATGCATTGTGATTTTTGAGTTGAACAGTGCTTTAATTAAGTTCTCTTTTATAGTTTATATACCATCTTCACCAAAGAAGGAGCTGGTCCAGTATTTGAAGAAGGTCATGTCTCTAGTGCCTGGTCTTCATGTTGTTGACGTGGATATACCACTTAACATTCTATGCAAAGATGATAACAAGCTTGAACAAGTTGCATTAGGAAGGGAGTTTCATATAAGTTTAGGAAGAACTGTTCCAATCCGAGTTCACCAGATTGACTCGATAGTGACAATGCTCCGCCAGAAGCTTCAATTTCAGAGGCGGTCAGATTATCTTTTCTAGTTTATTCGCTTGTTTGATTAACTATCATATCATGAGCTTGGTGGATCTAATTTCCATGAATGGTTAATTCATCATTTTGTTTCAAAACAGGTATTGGATTGACTTTAATAAGTGGGAGGTTTTTGTCAATGATGATCAGACACGCTCCTTTCTTTCAGTAGAAGTTATTGCTGGAGGCTTAGCTGAGGTATGTTGGATAGCTTGCTTTTCTCATTAGCTTATTCCTTTCTTGAGCACCGTTATCACCTGAAGATAAATATATCATTTTAAAACTAATTTGTTAAATTTGGTTTTTTTTGTCTTATATTTCTTTAGTTTTTTAGTAACATAATTTCACAATTTCTATTAATTCTTCTTTTTTCTTATAAGAGAGAGAGAGGAGAAAAAAAGTATTACTAGTTGAGCAAAAATATAAGGATGAGCATAATAATTACCTTAAAATATTTTAATGTGTTTTCATTCTTGGTTGGAATAAAATTTCTTATTTTTTTTTCAACATAGCTCAACTAAAGAGAAATTTCTTATTAAAAGAGAGGGAAAAAAACAGTTTTACTTTACACATTGTAATATAAGTATTAAAGACCACTAATTTTGGACGATGGGACCAACCTACTTCTTTTGGATGCCCCTATTTTATGCTGATATATTGTAGATCTGTGCTGCTGTTCCTCTAGTGGCCTGCTTCTTACAGATATTCCGATAGTCTCCGGTTAACATTTTTAAATTCAACTTTTATTTTGCCTCAAAGTGTGAATGTTCACAACTTCAATGGATTTCAGATAACACGGCAAATTCAAGCTGTCAATGAGGTTTATAGGCTTCACAATCTTCCTGAATTTTATGAGGTCAGGTTTATTACTACTTGAGGTCTATATGCAAATTCCAATTTATACTTTGTCAAATAGTTAAGTAATGGATATGATTGTACTTTATGCTATCCCTCACCTAGATTGTTGTACTGTGTTGGATTTTGACTGCAGGATCCACGCCCTCATATATCCTTGGTTTGGGCATTGGGGAACATTAGTGATTCACTGAAGAGAGCAGTCGAAGAGATGAGGAGACACATTAATGTTGGGGGTTCAGTACAGAAACGTATTTTCACTTGCAAATTCAATGGCATTGAGTGTAAGATAGGTAATAAGACCTATAAAATATGTAAATTTTCTGAAGATTAATCAAACCTCTGAAGTATGTAAATTTTCTAGAAGAGCGGTGTGTTATCTTGTTTTTGTAATGAACTAATTTGGTCAGTATGATCAGTCAAATACATGTTGAGTTATTGCCTATGTGATGGATCATAGATGGAAAATTCAAAATGAAGGCTCAATATTTTTTGTTATTTTATTTCTACCACTTGAAATTTTGTGATATTAAACCTCTCAAAGCCCCATTTGGCAACAGCAAATCCACTTGCATCAGCCAAGTCAAGTGATTCACCTAGAATTGCCTCTAATAGCGGTTTTAGGACTCCATTTGATGACATTGCAATTATTAAGCATGGATGGTGAGCAGTTAGGATCATTAGCAACCATTAGTCTGAAAGGGATTTCATGCATGATGTGTACAATGATGGACACTGACATACAAGATGCCGTGGTGTTGAAGATTGTGAACGGATCAGATGAAAGGGGATGTTGGTTCTCTTGTTGGAGGGTGTCACTCTGGTTGGATAGATATTCATCATAGGCTTCTTTCAAAGTGCTGTAGGAGGTCTCACATAAGGTAATTCTTTGATTGCTGCAGTCTCTCATTGTTTTTTGGGATTTGAAAATGTAGTGTGATAGCTCATTCCTCTTCTGTGATCAACAGGAAGCTCAAGGTGTTGTTGTGAAATACTGGTTTAGCAATGCATCTGGCTCTCTAAGCTCCCACTCTCTAAAAATTTGGTTCAGCTGTGTGTGTGGCTCTCGAAGCAAGTGTCTCTAGAGTCTGCATGAGCAATGGAGTATGCTGCTTTTAGCATGTAAAGAACAATCTTATGCAGGTAGGTGATGTTTTCTTTTGTACTTGCTTAGATATTTCAATGCTAATACTTAAAAATGATAGTAATTATCTTATTAAGGCTGCACCTTCTTAAACTTGTATGCTTTTTTTTGCACTGAGTTTTCTAGTGGTCTTGCAGCCATGCAGGATACAATGATTTTTTCTTCTTTCTATATAATATGCAAATAACACATCTCAAATCATTGAAAAAAAAAGAAAAGATGTAAGAATTGAAGAAAAGCCTCCAAAACAACGGCACTGGTAGAATAAAAATAGGTATTTGAAGGAGTTCTCACACTGTTAAGGTTTGATTTTTTTTTTTTTTTTTTCCTGTTCTTTTTTTTTTTTTTTTAAATTATTATCTCCTCATCAAATGTAAATATTTACAAATAATAATCACTAGAAATCTCATAACAAAGTTGAATGATCATGCCTAGACATATCAAATGATGTCAAAGACCAAAAAAATTGTGAATTAAATTAGAAATGAAAATAGTAATGAATTTGAAATTACATATAACAGTATTAAAATCACAACTTAATTAAGTTCTAAAACAACTAGCATACAAGAGTGGACTCACATCAACTGATTCTGTTCACCATATCTGCAGCAAGTTTAGTAATCTTCTTCACATATTCTCTCACCCACTTGGCTACTAGACACACAGTTAAGGGCAAAATTGATGTCAAAACGATGAGGAAAATCTTTAAGTTATCTGGTGAAATGGTGATTATAGCTGTATTGTATGTGAAGAACATTGCAAGAAGGCAGATTTGAAGCTCAAAACGCATTGGGAATTTGCTGGTGAGGATGCTGATCATGTAAAGGGACACTGAAAAGCCTATAGAGTTGAAAAGCACAAAAATCCCGAATGAGATGATGCCTAAAGAGCTGAAAATGGACTGCCCTGCAAAGTGTGCTTTGTTTGTGGCAGTGCTGTTGCTTTGGTTTGTTCCGCTGTTGTCTTGCCAAACACCACCAGGAGGACTGAGGCCGACTTGGTAGGTTGCAGTTGCAACTAGCACAGCAATAACTAACAGTGCACTACGAGCTTCACCTGGAGAGTCTCGGCCCCTGTGAAATCTGAAGTAGTTCACCAAATTATTTGGTTGCATTGGACATGTCTCAACTGTTGTGGTGCTGTTTAGCCGAGCATGATTCTGAGTTCCAAAAGGAGGAAAGGCAATGTCTTGAGCTCTCTTAGCTCCTGCGCTGTGGAGTATCTCCTTGATTTCCCTATCACCTGCTTCACTTGGAAATATCAGCAACACGTCAAGGGCGGTGAGACCAGAATTGTTCATCAGATTTACTTCAGTCACTCCTGAACCAGGTATAGTTGCATCACCAAGCAAGAATTCTATCACCTGCCAAGTTATTTCTGCGTTAGTCCATTCATTCATCTGTATAAAATGATAATGAAAAAAAAAAAACTTATATTACTATTTTTCCATTTTCAGCATCTTTATTATGGTCATGCTTATCACCTTCATCCCTTAAACAACTCTTATTACTATTCTTCCTTTTACTACTAAACTATCAACTAAGGCTTGGACATATGTTCAACCCCACGTGCCACAGGGATTACTTCTAGCAACACCTGAACCAACAGTTCCTTTAATAGATGGATTGACCAAAAACCTCATAACTAAACAATAAAACGCTCGTGAAAAACCACAATGCTGCTTATTAACAACTTTATATTGCAGAATAATTTTAGTTTTGTTCATTTATTGATGTGAAAAGATATTGAAACTAGGGTAGGGGCTCAAGTTCAAATATAACAATAAGAGCCTCATCCATAAGCTAAGTTTCTACACTACTCCTTTGGTGTTTGCTCAAATTCTAGATTCTTTTCTTTGCTGGGTGTTGTTGTGAGTAGCGTTCATATTGATGGGTCCATGGAGCAAGGCCAGAAACCTACACGCCCATGTTAATTGAGTTCGAAACAACTGTATTTTCAGCTTAATTCTCTGATAAGTTGAAAAGAGTGTCACTGAGTTTAGGAAGCCTGGTTTCTTGGTCCTTCTCAGATTTGGCTGCTGAAAATCCATTAGTTGATAAGCCAACTTGCTAAGGTCAAAGACTTCTCTTTTATTTTTATTTTCTTAAACTAAAGGGACTATCATCAATCCTGGATTATGCCTTCATTAATTAATCAAAAGCCCTTTCTATATGGAATTACACTCTGTTTGCTGCAGTTTTAACTTCTAGCGCAACTCTTTTGCAAAGGCATCTCACCCTCAGCTATTGAAAGGAGCTTTTAGGTCTCAAACATTCTACTTAAAAAGACATCAGCCTTCAACCAAACATCCTATAAAGGCCCCCACTAAACATGTCTTTTAAGCACATGAAGTAGCATATGCATACCTTAGTATTGAAAATTAGAATACTGAATATCAAGTTACTTTGTAGGGTACCGCTATATTTTACAATCAGTTTCGCCAATTTGCTTCTAGAAATAGACACAGCTCATAAATGTTTGTAATTATAAGATTTATGTTGCATGTCAGTGACTGTGGATAAAGAAAGCTATCTGGTGAAGAATATACAACATATTCCTACATTGAATGCTTGAACTTGCCTGGCGTTGCTTTCTCCAGGTTGCTAGGTGAAGGATTGTGTTGCCATGCTCATCCTTCATATTCAACACATCCTCCCTTCTCATCTCTCTCACCTTCTCCACCAAAACCCTAACTGCTTCATACTGGCTGTTCTTCACAGCAAGGTGCAAAGCAATCTCCTTTTGCACAGTCACATCTTCAATACACTCTTTACAAGCTGAGAGAATTACCCGAACAACATTGACCTTCCCTTTCATAGCTGCACAGTGAAGTGGAGTCTTTTCATCTCTTCCTTCTAGATGACAGTTTCCAATCAAATTTCAGTAGCTCCATCACAACCTCTTGGTGTCCATTGGCTGCTGCCATGTGGATGGGGCTGAATCCATCCTGATTCAATTCCTTGATGAAATCAGGTTTCAACCTTATCAGCTCCTTCACAAAATCAACATGTCCAGAAATAGAAGATATGTGTAAAGGGTTCTCTGCAGAAGCCAGTGCAGTAGTGTGGAGGATAAGTGGATTTTCTCTCAGAAGTTGGTGCAGGTCCTCAACATTTCCAGCTTGGGCAGCATCCAGCAACCTTCTGTCCATTCTGCTGGCAAAATCTAGATGCAGGTGAAAGGAACATGATCTTCTTAATTAGGTTGTTTATTACACAAGAAAAGATAGAAAGATACCAGGTCTAATACACCGAATCTCATCAAAACTTGGAGAGAACTATGTTCTTCAAATACTCATATAGGAATGCACCAAACCTCATAAAAACCCCACAGGACTATCTTCTTAGATTACTTGCAAGGAAAAAATAGAAAAAATACTGACACTAAGACACTGAATCTTATCAGAATCCTTATCAGAACTCCACAATCAAGCTTGTTCAGACAAAGGGTATTTGGGCAAAGTCAAGTTTGGGGTATGTACACATAGATACCTTCCAAAAGTCAGCTTTGTTGCATCACTTTTGATATAGACAAATGAGTATAAATTTATATTAAATGAAGTAAAGAATGGAAGAAGAGAGTTTTGGTGGAAGAAGGAAAGTGAGGTCAACTTGTTTGATTATTTTAACTTATCAGCAAACAGAGTCCTTCACATACAAATAAGCATGATTCAGGCATGTAAGTGCAAATTGATTATCATAAAAATCTGTTTAGGTGATAGCCAGGTATCGTATTGAGGGTTGAGCTAGATTAATCCTTATTTTGAATTGCTTTATTTGGTATTCCTAGGCTGTCACTTCATGTTTTAGGTGTTTCAGAAGCTTGTTGTCTATTTATTTTTCTGGTGTGATCCCGTAACCTATACAGTTCAAAGATTCAGATGCAAAAGGAATTATTGCAATGAATGTTCTTGAAGTTGATTTTATTATTCAAATTAAAAGTTCTTTTAATAGTGGGAATGAAATATAACATATATATATATTTTGGTTTTTGAAAACATAAAAGAAAACAAAAAATTTACCCAGAAAATGTGTTTTATGATGTGTTCTTTTTAAAATACTTTTTATAAAGATTTCCTGAAAGTGGATCATTTTCTAGAACATGCCAATTTCTACAAAAATTGGACAAATTGTGGGTTGGGCATGGATGGAATTCATCCTATTATAGATTTGAAAATCTTGTTTGATGGCTCATTCCACTCTTGCAATCAACAGGAAACTCAAAGTTGTAGAATATTGGTTTGTGATGCATCTGCCTCTCAAAACCCTACTCCTTGGAGATTGGTTCAGCAATGTTTGGCTTTCAAAGCAATGTCGAGTCTGCATGAACAATGAAGTGTAAAGGTTGTGGCCTTTAACATGCAGAGGATGCTCTTTTGCAGGTAGTTTGTGGTTTATTTATTTTATTTTTTAATTGTTTGGATATTTGAAAACTAATAACTTATTAGATAATAGGAATTATCTTCTTGAACTGAGTTTTTCGGTGTTCTTGCAGGATATGAGAAAAAAAAAAAAAAAAACAGATAGAATAAAGTTCTCACACTGCTAAAGTTAGTCTAGATTTTCCTTTAAAATGATCAGCAAATCTGGTACATGGCTAAAAAATATGTCTGTCTTCAGTCTCACCAATTTGATATCTTCTCCATTCCATGTTAGTTGAGCTCAAAACAACTAAATTTTGAGCTTTATTCCCAAATGGGTTGGCAAGAGAATCACTAAATTTAGGGGTTCTAGGCTGGTGTATTGGTCTAGGGGAGATATAGCAGCTCAAAATGAATAGTTTGATGGGCTAATTGGATAAGGTGAGACCATTAATTTTAGGGTTCTTTGATTAAAAGGGATGAAACCATCCTCAATTTGTAAATTTAACCTTTCACTTTTTTCAGTCTAAAAAATGTCATCAATTTTTTCTTGTAAAAATAACATTCTTTTTTAAAATTTATATGTAAATAATTGAAAATATTGAAGGGTATTTATGTTAAAAATAAATTATTTTTTTGGAGTTTATAAATGCATTCACCTAAATTCTCTTTGTATCCACTATCCACCCTCTTAATGAAATTTTATAAGACATAATGCCTATGGTGAAATCCCCAAAGTACCCAGTACAAAATTTCCCTCTCCTTCCTCTTCTAATTTCTCTATAATCTTAACTAAATTTCGCAAAAGAGTTGTGCTTCTCACCAATAAATAGTCAAATAATTATATCTAATCATGTTGCAAGTACACAGGTATTGTTTTTATAATTTCTTTTTATTTTTTTATTTTGCATTTTTGATCTCATTTTTTTGGATTGGGAGGAGTCGTGGATATTGTTCAAGAGTTCCAGCGTTGAACATTTTGTAATTGTTTAATCTTATACCTCTAGACACTCTTAAGGGTGTCCAGTCGTATACTTCTGGACATTCTTAAAGCTATACATAGAGGAAATGTCCAACATTAGGGGGACCGAACATAGCTGAGATGTCCACCACTGGAGGGTTGGACATCTTAGTTGTGTCTAGCCTTTCAAGACTGGACACTACGGGTTCCAAATTTTTTTTTGTCCTCAATTGAAATTGTAGTTTTTCACCATTTATCACAATTTCTCATTTCTAAATCACATCTATATTCTTCCTAATTGTTTTTCTCACTTTTGAACTTTAAGCAAGATGATTTGTGATTAGGGTTTATGGTTAAGAAAAAACAAAGGAAGTAGATGGATTTAGGAAGAGAATAACGAGAATGGTGTTTTGGTTATTTTTAAAATTGTAAGGTGGATGTATTAATAAGTTTTGAATTTTTAGGTGGATGTATAAATAGAGTGAATGTAAAGGGAGTTTAGGTGGATGCATTTATTCGCTTATTTTTTAAGTTCAAAAGTAGGAGGTCTGAGTTTAAATGCCATCTCTTAGCTGTTTTATAATCTGGTATTTCCTGCAATCGAAACTGGTGAATCCATACATGGAAACCAGATATTTAATATTAGGTTACTTCGCATTGTAGTATCGGATTTTCTGATCGGTTCCGATTTACTTCTTGAATCGATATGGAAGTTATGCTTGGTTCTCTGAAAATTTGAGGTAAAGAAAGTAAGGAGGACAAAAAAAAAGTTATTTTTATATACTACTTTAATTAATTTTAATTATATTTGATTTAATTTTATATTTAATTTAGAAATCCATTCTGTTTCAACCTTGTCATCTCCTTTGCAAATTCAACATGCCCTAAAACAGAAGCTACGTGGAGAGGAAGCTAGTGCAAGGGTGTGGAGGATAAGGGGATTTTCTCCTAGAGGTAGATGCAAGTCCATTCTGGAAAAATCAAGATTGAAGAACAGTACCTTTTTTAATAAGGGATTATTTAAACAAAGCACTAAAACTCATGGAAGCCTAGACGTTGACATGATTATTTATATAGGAGAAGATAGAAAAAAAGAAAAAGAAAAAAAAGGAATCTCAAAGGAGTTTGGGATCTTGTTTGGTAAATGTTTTAAAAAACGTTAACAAAAATTAGTTTTCTACCCTTAAAAATACAAAACAAGTTTTTAAATAATATGTTTTAATTATTTTTAATGAGATAGTTTTAAAAAATAATTATATAAATATGAAAAATGATTAAAAATAAAGTATTATATATAATAATTATTTTTTAAAGCATATTTAAAAATATAAAAAAAGAATTAAAAATATTTTAAATTCTCCAACAAACTTTTGTTTTTTAAAACATTAGTTTTTAAAAATTATTTATCAGAACTGTTTTTTTAATTTTTTTCAACATGATTTTGGCAATTTAACACGCAAATGCTTACATGCCAAAAAATGATGAATTAGGTATAAGAAATCAAAATTGTCATAACATATAGTGTAGTCGCGTTTTTCACAAATTTGGGCGTCTACACATTTTAATTTTATACATTAGTGAAAAAAAATATCAGGCATCTTAGGAGGGTTGACGATTAATTCTTATTTAAATTTGCTTGAGTTGGTGGTGATAATCTATAAGCAGTCACTTCACAGCTAAGAGTTTTAAGCTATTTATTTTTACGATGCAAATAAATTATTGCGGTTATATTCTTCAAGCGGAAATGACAAATGTTTCCTTTTGGTCTTTCTTTCTTTATTTATTTTTGAATTTGTTAAATTATTCTAAAAAATTATTTATTAAAAACTGATTCTGAAACCGTTGTCTTAACAAACCCATCGATCCTTATACCCAGAAGGGCAAATATCAACCAAACCACATGATTAATGTGCCTTTACGCAGTATCTAAACAGTCTCTATCAACAAATGGAATCGAAGCTCCTTGTTTTCCTCATCCTACCACTGAACCAAAGGCATGGAAAAAGAGAAAAATCCCAATCCAAAATTATTAAAAGCTTTTATGTTATTCCCACTTATTCCTTCTACCTCTGTTTCCCTCAAAAGGGGTCTATTTCAGTAGAATAGTCATTCAGAATCAAGTTGAACAAAGATTCAGCTTCCTCCAAAATCATAAGCTGGAGGAATATGATCCCCCTAGTGCCGGAGCATAACCTTATTCAATGGGATCAATTGTAAAAGGAATGGGTGATATTTGAGCTGTGGTAGATAAATAGGGTGTGAGAGATTATATATATTGCTTACAGCCCAGGTATGGATTCAAGGTTGTACTTCTCTGAAGCTGAAGCTGGTGCTGGTGCTTGAGCTGGAGGTTCTTGGGCCTCTTGCAGTTTCGGTTTCTTCAGTGCGTCAAGAGTTTGTAGATACGTGTAGGAAGCAGTCCGGCTAGATGGTGGGCCTGGGTTGCTGATTCTACTGGCGAGGAAGCGGCGAATCAATCCCCGGAGGAATGGGGCCATGGTATCCGGCTCGTGTTCTAAGTAGTACATGATTCCTCCCATACACGCACAGAATAGTGGTACCTGTAACGGTCGTGAAGTCATCAAGTAAGACATTCTGTGGATGTGCTCGCGTATGTCTGTAAATTTTTTCATAGGAGTAATGACTGGATGAAGGGTTGTGTGAATGGAAGTCTTTTCTGTGGTGAAATCAAGGAATGGTTTTAAAGAAGTACAATGATAAGAAAAGGGTAATACCTCGGCGTTCTTGATATTTGGAAGTAGATGGCGATTCACTAATATGTACCATAGCGAATCTCCAGCTCGAGGGAGAACATATAAAGCAAGTTCACTCCGTCTAGCTTTCTTCTCCAGCAGTACAGAGAGGGCGGAAGTTCCACCCGCAACCCAATACACAAGCTTGTGGTCTTTTGATGCCACTTTTCTATGCAAACATATGACCGCCTAGTAATTACCAAGAAGAGTTAATGAAAGCGATTGTGTGGGTTCTAGCAAGATGGAAGAAAAACTCACACAAACAGCTACCTGAAAGATTCCGACGAAAGCAGACAAGAATGTTGTTGAACGAACAGCACCCTTAATTGCGTGCCAACAGGTACGAGCAGGGGTATCCATAAACTGAAATGGCATCATCATATGAAGAAAATCGGTTGGTGCCCATCTCCATGCAAAACTACAATTATTGTGCAAAATAGATATATATAATAAAGAATATTTCATATTCCTTGTAAGAGGGGCATTCCCCTTCCCGTTAAGGTGTAAAGACCACAATCAGCCCTTATTGCACAGGACTAGGATTTATAGGCGGCAGTTGGGCTCCAGCTATAACTCATAACAAGTGAAGTGGAAACGTTTTCTTTGCAGTAGCTCAGGCTCTTGTTATAAAACATAGCAAGTATTTACGTCAATAACGATAATAACTCCATCATTACCAAAATGAACATTTTACATGCAACTAAAGCAACAAAAATTTGAATGCATCAAACTATAAGAACTTTGGGTGAGTGCTTTTGAGAAGCAAGAAAGCAATTTATTTTCCTGTATGGACTTTGTTTTTTTGCAAGGGAGAAGTCGAACATGCTCAGAAGATTACCATAAGAAAAATAATTCATAGCAAAAGCAGAGAACTCCGTGTAGGATCAACTTTGATGCAACAGGAGTGACGGTGGCAGGCAGTGGTGACAGTGGAGATGGTGAAGAGGCAATAGCAGCAAGAAGTGGTGTTTAGGTGATGAAACTGTAAAAGGAAGCAGTGGTGGCAGAAGCTGGGGCAACAACAATGGTAGTGTTAACAAGGACAAGGTTTTAAACAGAGATTGTACCAGTCAGAGTAGCAGGGGGATCAAACCATTAGTAATCATTGTCATGGCTGTGCAGGTTAAGAGGAATTGAAAAGACTCTCGAGGATATTACGTATTCTATAATAAGGACTAATATTTTTAGGATTAAATGAAGAGTTACAGTTATAATGTGATGAAGATAGTTACAAGGTGACAAATAAACAGAACAACAGTTATAAGGTGACAAATAAACAGAACAACACAAGTTTACCTTCTGTATTGAACTAATAAAGCATTTTGTGCTATAATCAGTAATATGAAAAAGTATTTTTGGCTGGTGGATTATTCTTCTGTTCTAGTGAAGCAGGTAAGGATGCTAAGTTCAATACGGTTTCTAAGAAAAATATAAATGGATGGTTTAAAAGCATTGCACACAATTCAGTTACATCTTCCAAGCAAAAGCACAAAACAGGAAATTTGAAATCAACAAAAACAACCTTTGGAGGAGGTACCTTTTGTAAGTGCAGAACAACAAATGGTACAAATGTCAAGGAGAAATAAAGCGGAAATGTTTTCCTGAATGTAGCTGATGCTGCGTTAGCATTGTGAGCTAAACACGAGTTTGTGTCAGGATGAATAATGGAACAAGGAATGATGGACGGAAACTCTTCCAATTTAACATTGTCAGACTCCCTTCTGTTTGATAAATATGCAGATAGTGACACAATATCCACTGGAGAACCTCTACAGGTATCCATTACAGCCTTGTATACAGGCTGTGCAACTGGCCCAGTCTTCTGAATAAAATCTTGATATGACTTGGGCAAGGTCTCAGGACGCATTATGAAGGCATACATAACCTGAAAAAGTATTCAACCAATGAAATATGACTAGAATGAAAAGTCAGTAACTGAGTTACTATTTTGATAGAAATGCAAAGATACAACAGAGAACTGAAGTCTCAATTCGTCAATCACATTGCATAGTTCATGATTTATTGCATGCAGTTAACCGGCATTGTAGCAACTAGGCAGAAATGAGCTTGGAAGAAGTATTTTACTTCTTAGACATATTAAATAACAGGAAAATAAGAGAAATCGGTTATCACAGGCCTTGAACACTCTCCAGATATATGATAAAATGGAGGATGGGCATTTGAGAGTGCCCTCGGTAATTAAGTATGATTCAGAAAAACCGGATTAAGTATGATTCAGAAAAAGCTATGAGTTAAGAGCTAGCATACAGCCAGATTATGTGACCTTTGTGTTACCTGGGCACATGCCAAAGCAAAGAGTAAGGAATCTCCATGTCTCCAATGGCTTCCCCAGAGGTGAAACTTGTTCTTAGACTTTGCAGAATTGTAAGCACACTGATGAGGGGAGGAAAAAGGAAAAAGAAAAAGGAACCCTATTAGCATGACCAGCAAACCCCTAACTCTTGCGATTCAATTTAGCTTTGAAAAGTAATTGAGGCAATAAAAAATATATTAATTTACCTGGGCAAGCCTAGCTGCAAGATATAAAGCAAGTGTACGTCTCCTACTAGAATCATCTAAGGCTAGAATAGACAAACCCGCAACTGAACCTGCTAAAATTCTGCTCCATCATCCCCTTTAACAAAGTCATAAATATGGAATAGGCTCTATCATGCATCAACAGCTTCAAATCATTCCAAAACATACAAAATGAAGTTTTAAAAAAATACAAATCATGTACTAGAAAGGGATATTAAGGATTGGAAACTTACGCATTCAGAGGAGTTTCTTTCTTTCTCAACTTTCTCAACAAACATCGGAGGGCATGATAGGATCCAGTAAAACCACCAAAAAGTAAACCAACACGACATGCTTCTTCTCTTACTATCAAATCTTTCTCTGAGACAAGTTGCTGCAAATATAATGAAGTTTTTCACACTAATCAACAGCCATGAATAAAGATGCATATCCAGAATATGCATAATGCGTAGCATCTTTCCCCTCCCCCAACCTCAAACCAAACAACAATTCTCTCAATTCCTCCAGAAAATTGAGAAAAATTTAACAAATATGTAACTAGAGGACAAGTTAAATGTGCAAAAGCTTCAAATATGTTAAAAATTAGAAGAAATAGGATTTCAAATGGCTTCGCACTTGGAACACTTCCCATGTGATTGGGTTACTCACCTCTTTTGTCGGACAATTATTAATATGGCATCTTATTTCCCTATTAAAGAGAAGAAAAAATTGTTCATATTACAATCCTGGTGTTGACCATACACTTCCTGGTGGACAAAGATCCAAGAGCAGTGAAATTTGCGACAAGTGGAAGTCTAATCAACAAGATCAGTGCATTGACTTAAGTAGCACATTCTGTCTTGTCCTTGACCAACAACTAATCATCCCACAGTTATTCATTAATCTCCACTGCAATCCTGCATCTAATTTGTGATTCTCCCTTCTTTGATTAAGTGGCCTGCCTAGTGGTACTCTAGCTACAAATTGCAAGATAAGTTTCATTTAACATATGCATCCCACTATGAATTTCGTCTTAACATGCAATATTAAATAAGCTTCCTTGAACAATGATCACCATTGTGGAATGACTAGAGAAGGGACTCATTTAGATGCAGTTGCAGGAATCTTGCCTCTAGAATTATCTTTTAAGTTGTCAACTTCTGCTTAATCAATCATATGTGAAAACCAATCTATAAGAATATTCAAAAGAACCTATCTCAGTTTTTTCCTAGAAAAAGACTAAATCCAGTCTATTTTCTGTCTCAATCTCTATTGCTTGATTTCATCTTGTCAGCAACCCCTGCTGTATTTTCCTTTGTAACAAATGTTGCCCTACTGCTACTTGCATTTGAAAAACAATTCATTACAACCAACAACACCTCCAAGACCATGATCAACATCTTTCCTACAATTTTCCAATGCCACTACAAGTAGATCAATCTATCACTGCATTATCTTAAGCTAAACAAAATCAACAACCATGCACATAATAGAGTCTTCAGATTGACAAGCATTTTAGAACATAAAATAACTTGACAAGCATTTTAGGACAGAAAATAACAGCACTTTGACTTTCTTTATTGCTTGATTTTCCTCAACTTATTATCCTATGGGATATTTTCATCACTGCCTATAAATGATCAATTCATTACTTGACTAATTATTCAATTAACAACATTAGTAAAATAAATTCACATAGGACCTAATCCTATTAACTAAAGAGGACAAAAAGGCACTAAAAAACGGATTTCGTAAATTAAATAAATTGATCGACAATCTAGGCGACAAATTATGTTAAATCAGCTGAACTAGGATCCAAATGAATTACCATCCATGTAATCAATACAATGCAATTTGTACAATATAAATTCTCATTCTAGAAAAGCAATTTAAAACTCCATCTTGAAACAATCATTGTGCAGAAATGCTAATTCCACTTAACCACAATATCCAGGACATTTCAAATAGATGAATAAATTGACTAATGACCTGTGGACTATGACAGTAGAATGCAACCAGAGAATCTCTATAATGCAATTTGCATAATTTGAACTTCCATATAATCAATTTAAAAACACCTTTTGGATTGATTGCTAATCAGAACTCTTAATTCAACTGAACCCAATTATTCAAGACCTAAAAGAGCACAGATGCGTGTAAAACAAAGAAACAAATAAATTAATGCCCAATCTTGACCATAAATGAAGTCAGGCTTAACTCCTCAAACGATGATCAGAGAATGCAACCAAACAATCAATTTATACAATATGAATTCTCACCTAAAATTCATTCTTGAGATAATCACCAATCAGAAACCCTAATTCTTTGTACCTATCAGAAACCCTAATTCCAATTTACCACATCATTTTCCAACCTAAAATTTTTTACAACTCATACGTGAAAACAATCACAGCACGTTACAAAGTACCAGAAAGCCTAATTCCACTTCACGACACTATCCAAAACCTTAGAAAAAAAAGGTACAACCAAAAATTTCATCCGAATACAGTCATCGACCAATCGGAACCCTAATTCCACTTCACCAGATCATTCAATACCTAGACAAAGAAATGCAACAATCAAATAACTCGATCCAAACACAATCACCAAACGTTGCATCAATCAGAAACCCTAATTCCACTTCAATGGATTATCCAGAAGCTAAGAAAGCAAATGCAACAATCAAATAACTGATCTGAACACAATCACCAAACTCTGTAGCTATCAGAAACTCCTTCCACCACCACATAATTCAAAACCTAGACAAACACAAATGCACCAAACAAACAACACAGTCGCCTAACCTTGAGATCGAGAAGCGACGAATATGATTGCCTCCGGACGAGCTTGAAGGCCCGGAGAAGAATTCCGATACCGACTCTAACGCCGTAGGAGAGGAGGAAGCTCTGGCAGAGATTGCCGATGGCGTTGGCGACGCAGGACTCATTGGCGTGGTCGCATTGCGGGTGGTGGAAGCCACGGGCGTGGCGCTGGCGCCGCTGCAGCTCCTCTATGGCCTCCCGGAGCCTTTCCTCGGCCTCCCGGAGCCGGTGCTCGGCCGCTCCGTCGGAGTTTTCGCCGCCGTTAGGCGGCGGAGACGTCGATGCTGCTGTGGTGGTTTGCATTTTGGCCAGCGAAAGTCAGAGGCCTGCCGCATCCGGAGAGAAGTGGAGCGAAATACAATACAATTTGTAGTATTTATAGTGAAAAAACAATGAAATTAAATAAACACGATATTATTGAAAATGACAAAAAAATTGGATAACGCTTTTTAAGGTTTATATATTATTTTATTATTATTTTTGGTTTACAAAGTAAATATTATTTTATTTTATGATTATATTTATATTTTTAATAAAATTATAAATAATTTTACAACATAATATAAAATTATAATAACTAATAATATAATGTCTAGAGACCAAAAGTAAAATTACTTATTTTACCTAAAATTCAATCGTTTTGCTCAATACTTAGAATATATTTGGTAACTATTTTTTAAAATAATTATGAAAACTATTTTATAATGTTTTGTAGAATAAAATCTTGTTTGAAAATCAAAAATGTTTTTCATTGGTTTTAAATATTTTTAAAAATAATTTTTATGTCTAATTTTTTATTTTTAATCATGTTTCTATAATTATTTTTGGGAATAATCCATAGAAAATAAATGAAAAGAACAAAAAATAATTACAAGATGTTCCTTGAAAATATTTTATTTTTTATTTTAAAATAAAAAATAGAAAACAGTTTTTGATTGCTAAACTATTATCGAAAATAATTGTCAAGCGGAGCCTTAGTCATCTTGTAACTTTTAGGGCATCCACATTTGACATATGACCAAAATTTTTAGAAATAATTTTATACTATAATTGGATAAATAATTTTTAAGATAAAGTAATTATATGGTAATTTAATAAAAAATAAAAAAAAAAAAGAATTTAAGTTAATAATATCTTTTATATATATATATAATAAAAAATAAAAATAAAAAAGAATTTAAGTTAATAATATCTTTTATATATATATATTGATTTTATTTGTGATGGACCCATAAGATAAATTATAATTTTATTTTTATTGTTCAAATAATAATGTTAGTAAATTTACCTAAAATCGGATAGGCATCCTCGTGTGAGATATGACCAAAATCTTTGGAAATGATTCTATAAATAATTTTTAAGATAAAGTGATTCTACGGTAATTTAATAATAAAATAAAATTAAAATAGGAATCAGAGTTAATAATATCTTAAATATATATTTTGATTTATAATTTTATTTTTATTATTCAAGTAATATATATATATATATTTTAATAATCGAGGAACCTTTCGTGATTAAACCCTTAAAACTCTTCATAGGATCCAAATATCGGGATATTGATCATCTCGTAGCAATCAACATCAGATAAATTAATGATATTATGAGATTCAAATAATATTAGAAAAAATATAAAATAAGGTTAGGCAAGTTATTGAATGATGATAAATGATTTCATGGCACAAGGCAAGTGCCAAACATATTTAATGCACCACAAATGTTGATCTCATTTTTAATTATTTATTAATTCGGAGGTTCTTATGTCCTTTACGTCACGTAATCAAAGAAATATAAAATATAGTTTTTGTTTTTAAAATAAGAATAATAGTAATTATCCTTAAATAAAATATGAGAAGTTTTAAAAGTTTATATTGAAAAAGTTATGATTTAAAAAATTATTTAAAAAAATTGAGATGTAAAAATAATTGACCTATCTTAAATTTGTAAAAATGACTTTTAAAGATATTAGACAAATTTATGTTATTATTATTATTATTATTATTATTATTATTTTACAAAATGTTCTATTTTTATAATAGATTTAAAAAAAATAAAAATAGGACGATGAATCTAATTTTTAATTTCTCATTTTTAAAAAATAAAAATTCATGCATTTTATGTAAGAATTTTTATTTTTTATTTTATTTAAAAATGCATCTAAACTTACATCTAAATCTCCTTTCCAATCAAAGGCTCCTTATGAAGGTAGTGACAAACACCTTTTTGATATGAACAAAAAGAGTGTCATTAATAAGGGGGTGTCGTATGTGTGTCCTAGTCCCACTCAGATCCCATTAGGTTATAACCCACATCTCATTTTATATATATATATATATATATATATATATATATATATAAGTTTTTCGGTATGACTCAAATCCAAGTTTCAATATAATATTCAATCAATAACGTTGGATGAAACCATTTGGAACTCATTTCAACTTGTTTCGAAATTGAAAACTTAACAATAAGTGGTTGAGTTTAAATTTCAACTTGTTTCGAAATTGAAAACTTTACAATAAGTGGTTGAGTTTAAATTTCAACTTGTTTCAACTTGTTTTGAAATTGAAAACTTAACAATAAGTGGTTGAGTTTAAATTTCAACTTGTTTCGAAATTGAAAACTTAACAATAAATGGTTGAGTTTAAAATTAGAGGGAGTTCTAAATCAATTTTGAACTTGTAAGTAAAAAAGATGGTCAGCTGGATATTCAATAAAATTCATTGTTCATTTGGGACTCACCCACTATCCATATTGATTCACCATGTTCTTGGGTTTGAAATAAGTGTCTTTTGTTTAAAATAGGTAAGGGGATTCAAACTAAACTTTTGCCAAAAGTATCTTTGCATTCCTTTAAGTACTTAAGTTCTAAATGGCTAAAAGTCATTTTGAATTCAAGTTGTCAATTTCAAACTCACCATCACTCTTAATTTAGTTTGCTTCGAATGCGTGTAACTTCCTCTTTTTAACTTCAATTCACAAACGACTTTAAGTGTTGGATTCCTAACTTCCCAATATTGAAAACAACATATAACTTACCCAAAAGTGACATTGGAAAGTACTCCATATTTCCATTCAAACTAATAACTAGTGTTTTAACATCGATTAAGGTTAAATTGGATGATTTGAGTGTCTCATATTGCAAAATTTGTACCCTTTAAGTACCATTTGAGTACATATTTGAGCTTCAATCAACAAACACAAGTTAAAGTGATTTTATCATATCTAATTGCTTATGCAATAACAAGGTTAAAGAATGTGGATGCAAGTGAGTATGTCCTTCTAAGAGCCCGTTTGGTAGTAATTTTAGGAAACACTTCTAATCTTTTTAACATTTGAAATTTTTTATCATTTAAGTGTTAAAAAAATTAAAAACACTTTCTAGAATCATTACCAAACACATTCTAATATGGGTAGACAAATCCATCCTCTATCTTTATATGAGATGTAGATGATGAAATTTGGTTTATTAAGATATGCTTATTGGTTTTATTTTTAAAAACAAAAAATAGTAATAATTCTTATATGTAAAATGGTAAAGATTTGCCTAAAATTATTTAAAAATATGAATATTAAAAGAAATTATTTCTTCAAATTAAAAAATTTTAAAATCACTTTTTAAGATTATAAAGTAAGTCCCTAATTTTTCTATAAAATTTCACATATTTCATATAAATGCTATTATTAGTTTCTATTTTTGAAAATAGAAAAGTTTGTTTTCCTATTTTATAAAATCCATTTGGACCAATCATTACATACCACGTGTGTAATGGGCACCATGTGCGCTTCATTATGACCTAACTAATTATGGAATGGCATGTGTCTTAGTACATGCTAAGACCACTCTCCACTTACGTGACATATAGTGCATCTTGTGCTTTTTCATTAATGTGTGTTAAATGTTTCTCAAACTTGCTTAAAAGGTTTTAAGTTGAAAAAGTTGGTTATTGAGCCAAAAATGACTCAACCGGTTGAATCGAATGAGGAATCGGTTGACCCCCAGCTCAACCGGTCGAGGGGTGCAAAACAACCTTCTCTCTTTTCCAGAACAGTTGTTCAACTGGTCGACCCCCACCTTAACTGGTCGAGGTCCGATCAAGGGGCAATTGAAGTCCAACGGTCACCTGCCAAACATTAAATGCTAACGGCTAGTTAGCCGGTCGACCCCCAGCTCAATCGGTTAAACCCCCAACGATTAATTTGGCTTTTTTCCTTTATAAAAAGATTTTAGTCTTCATTATTTTATGAGCTTAACATTCCCAAACATTTCTTGAATATATTTGAGCCTTGGAAGAGTGTTTTTGAATACACCATTATTCTAAAACTTGCATAATTTAATCCTAGTTTTCTTGTATCATTTGAGCCTAAAGTTTTATACTAGGATTTTGTGAAATTATTTGTATATCTTTGAGAGGAAGAATTTAAGTGTGAGGTATCACTTAGGGATTCTCAAGTGTGGGGTATCACTTGAGAGGTTGTTCAAGAGTGAGGTATCTCTTAAGGATTGTAAAGAGTGCTTGAAGCCAAAAGTCTAAAAGGGTGGATTGAAATCATAATCTAATTGTATTGCTTGAAGGCTTGGTTTGGAAGCCTTGAAATAGTGGAACATCAAGCTTGAGATTGAAGCTAGAGAATAGTAGACATAGGTCGGGTTGCACCGAACCATTATAAAAATCTTGTATTTACATTCTCACTTCCCTATTCTCTTAATTTATATACAATTGTTTTTATATGGTTTTATTGTATATTTGCATATAATTATTTCTTACATTCATATAATTTAAATTTATAAAAAAAGACCATCACCCTATTCATCCCCTTTTAGAGTGATTACCATATATTGGATTAGCCTAATTTTTCTAACACTAATGTCATAGGAATGATATTTCATCTATAATATTTATGATAAAATGATCTATTAGATCCCCCTCGAAAGTATCCCCTAAAAGGTTCAATGAGGCATGATTAATTTCAACGAGAATGAAAACGGGAGGGCACTCTCTGACGATTGTCTATTTGTGAATCATCTCTAAAAGCTTCCACATCATCATTGATACATTAACATGAGAGTTACTATTATGGACCACTATTAATCCTACCCTTGTGACTTTTTCCCTTGATTCCACTGTGTCCCCTGTGGCTAGCCTCCTATAGATATAAACACATCCAAACATTAGTTAAATAATTCTTATTATAAGATTCAAATTTTGAACAAAAAAGCAAGAACTTATTTTATATTCTTAAAAAGTAGTATTATAATTTAATTTTTTTACTAATATTTATTTAAATAATTTTAATTAAAATTATTATTTTTAAGGTAAGTTTCTACTATTTATATACATAGATGACAATAGGGCAGATTCACAACGGACCACCTCCGTCTTAACCTCACCTTGATTATATAAATAAATTCTCACCCATCTTGCCCAATCCTTTGTTTTTATTTTATTTATTTATTTATTTTATTCTCACCTTCTTTCCATTCTTATTCCATTTATATTCTATTTCCATTTTTTCGAATCAAATGAATTATTTAACTTGGACCAAATTGCTTATTAGATGACAAAAGATTTACTATACTTGAAGCTATTTCTAGAGGAAACTATAATGAGTCAACCCTTCAATAATTTTCTAGGTGAACCCTTGCATGATAGTTCTCATTGCTTTGCTTCTAAGACCAAGTGAAGTCTTAAATTTGTTGCTTCTAGAAAAATTTGGATTATATTATTATATTCAAATATAAAATTATATCTAGCCAAATTTATATATTTTTTTATCCTTATAAAAGACTTGATATTATTTTTATTTCCATTCCTAGCAAATTAAAGAAGATACAAATTTTGCTTGTGGATTATCATGTAAATTTATATTGGTTCTAGGTATTTATTAAAATATGATTTTCATTTTAAAATTTAAATATAAATCAACTAAATGCATTCTCAAAATAATAATAATAATAATAATAAATTAAAAATAGTATAAAAATAACGAAAATTTTTTTGAGAAATATTTTTTGATATTTTATAGAATAAAAGTTTAAAATATTCTTTTAAATATGTTTCAATTTTTATTTATTTATTTATAATGTTTTATTTTTAATCATTCTCCATATTTGTACACAATAACTTTTCATTAAGAAAATACAAAAAGATAAAAATCAGGTTCTCAACATTTCAACTCTTGTAACATCAGATGAACAAAAAGGCTCACACTTCACCCTTCAAAATGCACCTAAATTTTCTTCCCTCCTCTCCCAGAATCCCCATCTCCTGCATCTTGATCCTGCCATGACGACTGCCACTGCTTGTCGTATAACGTCGCCTCATCCGCTAGCTTCCTCAGGCTGTCAAAATCTTGGGCTCGCCTAAAGAATATCACACCCATGACAGTCACCAACAGCCCTGCCTTGCAAATCAAGTTGCCTGTTTGGCCTACAACATCCAGCCCTGTTAAGGCATCCACAAGGTATGCCATGAAGAACCCCACCATTGCAGCACGCCCTGGAAGAAGAAGATGAGAGTCAGAAAATTTTCTGAAGAGAATGGAAATGTGGGAGGAGGGATTGATGTGATGAAGTTTGACCATTAATCAGCTCAGCTTCTTGGAGGTGGGATCTCATCATCCATGCCCACCAAGGTATGATGGAGCTTCTGAAGAGCACTGGTTCTTGGTTTGTTGCTGATTCTGGATACATTTCAAGAAACTTTCGCCTCCTTGCTTCTATGAAAATACAAGGTTAAGAGGAGTCATACAAATATATCACCATGGGATATCATACAAGGCTTAGAGGAGTCATATATATATATATATATCTCCATACAAAAGTTGTGCCTCCATGGGATTGTGGACCCAAACAGACACATTGGGATAAAATAGACAAACACTCCTTATGGCCAAACAAAGTGAACAAATTCCATACTGGGATCACAGCTCTTTTCTAACTGTATAGGTATTGTTCATCATGAACCCAATGAGCTCTTAGGGCTTTTTAAAACCTATACACTTGTACAAGATAAAAAGAAACTTATACATAGTATCCATTTCGAGCCCAATAGGTCCTCAGGGCTTTAAAATTGAAATGCATATTAAGGCTACAACGTTGAGGGAAACCTATATATATTATTCAGATTAGACCGAAAGAGATTGGTGCTGATCATACCTGCAACAATCACACCATCCCAATCCATCTTCCCGTCTCGAACAAACATGTTGAGATCCCATGTCCCGTTCTTCCATCGCTCATCACTGAATTTTGGAGCAGAAGGCTCAGTGTCTAAACCACTTCCTGCTTCATCATCATCCTTGGCATCCCTTGAAGTAGTAGTACTGCTACCAGCGTTGAAGCCAAACTTGGCTTCTTGTTCAGCTATGTTTAAACCCTTCGGGCCTTCTGTCTCAAGAGCCACGACATGAGTCTCCTGCTTTGTTCCCATGGAGCGTGCCGGCCTGGCTTGAGGCTGCTGCTTCTTGGTGACATGATGTGGGCTGCAAGCTCTTTGCAATGAGGCCGTAATGGCAATGGAAGAAGCCATAGATTTTGTGTCCTAAAGCTGGTTTTTTCTTTGCTTGAAGTTGTTGAGATAGAAAGTATTGGGAAGCTGCCCATGCTTCAGAATAAATAAGCTTATCTTCTACTGTTTTTTCCTGTCAGAAACGTCATGGGCAGCACATTTCATCTTTGTCGTCTCTTCGTTCACTGTTAGTACTCTAGATTTCTTAAGATTTATGGAAAAAAACAGTAGAAAAGTGAGGGAAAAATTGGTAATTTATGGACTAATTCAGGCTGTAACAGAGTGCAAGTGGCAAATATTTCCAAGTGATTTGAAGTTTAAGGTTGATATTCCAGAGAGCTATTAATTTGCCTTTGTTCTTAAAGTTACTTGTCTAGTAAGAAGAACCAAGCAGCATCCCCGAACAATAATATTTCTTCTCATAGTGAATATGCTTAAAGAAATGCGACCAAATTTAACTTTCTTGCGCGAGAGTACACACAGGTTAGGGCACTATGCACATGCTGAGTTCTTTTTTCGCCTCAAATTTTGACTTCAAATTACTATACATTAGAAAATGACAATAATATGAGCAGATACAATTTGGAATATATATTGCATTAAACTCTAGGGATAATACAATTATAGGGTTGGAATAATAGAAATATTATGTTGATTGCTCTTGGTTTCTCTAGAATAACTATTACTACTTTAGACTATTTTTGTATGGGTGATTGTACTTCAAGGACACATATATGGAATGAATTAGGCAATATAAAGGCTTAACTCGGTTAACTTGAATTGTTGCTTAGACTCTAGGAATTGATATAATATATGTTGAGCTAAATATCAAGTTTAAATGATGAGGATCTAAGTTGCAAAGTTGGTTTTAGACACGGTGACGAAGGGATTATATATTCTTAAAAGGAGCTTTAAGAGATTGAAAGATGATGAGAACCAAAGAAAAGGCGCAAATGGAGTAAGGTTAGCATGAAAGATGAGAGATGAAGATTATGGAGAGAAAGAAGGTTGGATGCCATAACTTTAAATTCAACGTGGGAATTGGAGTTCAAAATTTGTAATAGCACACACCCCGACTTTAAGGTGAATTATGGAGAAGTTCCTATGATTTTGTTGGAGCAAGTCATATTTCATTTAGAAGCTCAAGAAATCTGCAGGAATCCAATGCTTTAAACAATTTGCAAATCAAAGTTTAGATGACAAAGTTATGACTAATTGAAGCAAACAATATAGATGCAGAAGGCCAAGTCGAAAATTTGACCATAGGAAATCAAACAACTTTTTTAGTTGAAAATTTTCAACTTGGCATATTGTTGTTAAGATGTTGCAACTTTCCATGTCAAAAAAAATTTGTCATGTCCTTTATCCAATTTGACATTAGCTAAAATCTTTCAAGATTTGAAAATTTTGATACTTCTCCAACCCAAAGTGGCCTCAAAAGTTTGAAAATTATTGCTTTATTATTTTAAGTTAGTTTTAGGTGGTTTTTGGGGAATAAGTGGGCAATAGGAACATGTCATGTGTTAGGTTTTGACTCTAGCTATAAAAACTCAATTTTTATGTTTTGAAAAAAACTTCTTAAAGAATTACTAAGTTTTCTTGAGAAAGAGAAGACAATATTAAAGATTATTGGTTTGTTTTTTCTAATTTATTAATTTAATTAATTATTTCCAATATCTATGAGTCAAGTATGGTTCTTTATCTTTCTTTTATGGTTTCCGTGAATGAAAACACACCTATAAGAGTTTAAAAAACTATCTTGAGGTGTGAAATATGAAAACCTAGGGTTTGAATCAAGGGGAAACAAAGGTGTAATTTGAACTAATAATGGATTAAATGAAAGACTAAAGTATTAATATTGAAATTAAAGTCCTCTCTAAGTTTAGTTAGAAATAGGGATGGTACAATTACTCATTCCTTGATATTAGAGATTCTTGGTAATTATTGATTAATAATTATCCAAGGTTTTGTCATTGTTACCTACTCTAAGGTAAATTTATATAGAGTGGTAAAGGCATAAATTTTATACCTAAACCAAATTTCAAATCCATTCATTTATTTGGTATTTTAGTAATAGAATAAAACATTAAAGTTAGAATTTAGATGTAACATTGAGATATCAGACTTAGGTTGATTTCATTTAACATTATATTTGTAGGGAATATTGGATCACTCCGTTCCCTATTCCAAGATCATATTGTTGGGATCGAGCCCCTAAAATCAAAACATGATGTAACAAAGTTATACTTAATTGTCTCCTTACTATCCTATTGGTGTATTGACATTGATTTGAGCAATCAACCCATATCTTTTACATTGTACATGACTTGGGGGCATTAAGAGTTGCATAGAGGATGCAAGTTATGGGTTCCTTGTAAGTGTATAAGTTATCTATAGTCGGTTCATGGATTTAGGAAATCCAATAGAGATTATAGTGTACCACCTCTTTATTGAAGAGATGACTTGTCTTATCCATCAAGATGGGTGTGAGTGCACTAGTGTATGTGATACACATTGGACAAGACTTATGGTGAATCATGACACAAGACTATCAATTGTCATGATTCACCAAGCTACTATACTACATGGATTCTCAATATTATAAGGATATTGAGTCTGTGCTAAAATCAATAGGAGGCTTTAACTTATGAGTGAGACCCTAAAGTGATCATATATTCCTATGGATTGGGTCACTATTGACGGAGGTTGGTGGCAAGACGTATTTTCAATAGAGACACCATGATATCTTATGAGATTGAGACAGGGTATTCATTTGGGTGATCCAAATGACATATGATTATGAAATCTATGGTTATAGTAATTTTGTTGGTGGAATTCGATATATGCTCCTTGGAGTTAAAGTATGTTAGTTAATCACATAATAAGTGAGATCTGTAACTGAAGGATTTGAGATGTAATCTTTATAGGTGATAACACTACCTTGTTAGATTAAGGATATTAGTTCATGGGGAGTTTGGATGCAGTGGATAGTAGGCCATGGTCTTGACCTTCGTCTTATTGTTATTTACATAGGGTACTGGAGTACAATTGATTTTCTTTAGTCGAATGTTGAATCAATTTTAGAATTGAATTCTGAGGGAGCCAATATTCCTATAAGTCTCAGTGGTTCCCATTCTAACCTCATATATCATGATGTCACAGTTTATGAGGGTTGAATTGACTTTAGGTTCATTCTTGTGCATAAGGGCGTTTTGGTCATATGCAAGGTTACATAGGGGATAGTGAACTCTATGGTTTGGGCTAATTGATTAATTATATGACCCTATGTCGTTAATTAATTAATTCGGACCCGTTTTGAGCTAAATTAAGTGACTTAAGCCTTGATAAGCTTAAGCCACTTAAACCCAATAGGCAACCCTATAAATACCTTTTTATGGGTTTGGGTTTTCCCTCTAACTTTTTAGTAGAGATGTCTTCCACCTTCAGAGAAAGAGAGAACCATTGCTTCCTCCCTTCTATTGCTCACACTTTTGAGTGCCAAGATAGTGGTTTGAGTTATCGGGCGGAAGATTTTGGGTGTATAAGACCTCCGGACTCTTCAAGCTTTTTCTTCATTAAATGGATTTTGATTTAGGAACATTCATATCACAAGTGTGAGCATTGTTTCTCTAGATCTTTATCATAATATGGTTTTTGAAGTCATTATTTTCTGTTGCATTAGATCTAGAGATTCATAGGGATAGATGCATGCACCTTACGAGATCTAGGGCATAGGAACGAACTAATTTAGGGTTCCCAACACATATTAGGTGCATGAATTTTTCTCACGATTCTAGATCCTAGCAATGAAGCAAAAATATATATATATTTTTTCTTTTTAACAAAAGGATCTAGATTAAAAGTGCTTTAAAGAACTTTGCTTCAGATTTTGATGTTCCCAAATCTAATCCATGTAGTAAAGAACAAACCTGAAGTATCTGGAGTTCTCGTACACCTAAGATCTTCTGCCCAATGACTCTATCTCGATTTTAGCACTTTAAAGGATGAGTCTTTGGAAGAAAGGATACTCTTTCTTCTCTTTAGAGGTGATTAAAACCCTAAACCCTAAGGCGTATTTATAGGGTTATCTAATTGGGCTTAGGTGACTTAAACTCACTAAAGGCTTGGATCACTTAATTTAGCTCAAAACGGGTCTTAATGATTAATTAACCTCACAAGGCCATCTAATTAATCAATTAGCCCAATCCAGAAACCTTGTTCACTAACCATTTTGCAATCTCTCATAATTATACTAAAGTGTCTTTATGCACAAAAGTGAACCTAGAGCTAATCTAACCCTCATAAATCGTATCATCAAGGTATATGAGCTTGAGTGGGAACCATTAGGACCCATAGGAATACTAGCTTCCTCAAAATCCAATTTTAAAGTTGATTCAACAACATACTATAGATAATCAACTACACTCCAATACCCAATGTAAATAACAATGAAACAAAACTCGGGTTTGTGACCTACTATCTATTGTATGCAAACTACTTATAAACTAATGTTCATAATCAAACAAGGAAGTGTTATCACTTATCAAGATTACCTCTCCAATAATTGAGTCACAAATCTCACTTATTATGCGATTAAATGACATTAGCTTATAAAAAGTGTATGTCAAATTCCACTTAAGGAATTACTGTGTGCCATAGATTTCCTAATCACATGTCCTTTGGATCACCAAGGGGACACACTGTCTCAATCCTATGAAATATCACAACGCCTCTATTAAGAACACTTATCGCTTTCAGTTTCCATCAACAGTGACCCAATCCATAGGGAATATATGATCAAATCATGATTTCACTCGTAGGTTAAAGCCACTACTAACTTCTACACAAGCTCAATATTCTCTCAAGGTTGAGAGTCTATGCGATATAGTAGCTTGGTAAATCATGATCATCGATAGTTTGCGTCATGATTCACCATAGGTTCTGTTTAATGTGCATCAGATACATTAGTGTACTCATCATGGGAAACCCATCTCGATGGGTAAGATAAACTATCTCTCCAATTAGGAGGTGGTGCATTGCCCAAATCCATGAATTGACTGTGGACAATTTATCTATTTACAAAAAACTCATGACTTGTATTCTCTATGCAACTGCTAGTGTACCTAAGTCATGTACAATATAAGGGATATGGGCTGAATGTTCAAATTGATGTCAACATACTAAATGGATAATAATGGAACAGTTAAGTCTAACTTTGTTACATCATGTCTTGATCTTAAGAGCTCAATTCCAATAATATACTATCTCAACCCCATGATGTTATGATACTTTGTTGAGAATATCTATTACTATATGCTTAAACTACCAATCACTCAATCCATAGGGAATATATGATTATATTAGGATCTCACTCGTGAGGTCAAAGTTGCTAATAAAAAAACTAGTGCAATATTTTCTTAAAGTTGAGAACTCATGTAATACAGTAGTTTGGAGAAGTCACGTCAACTTGATAGTCATTCAATTATGACTCTCGTAGAACTTGTACTATGTAACATACATACTAGTACTTATACCATGAGAAAACCCATCTCGATGACCAAGACTAGTCATCTCACCATTTTAGAGGTAATGAATTACGACTTCTAGATTATCGAAGTTTATGAATATCATCTTGTAAGGAACCCATGACTTGAATCTTCCATACAACTCCTAATGTATTCAAGCCATATATAATATAAATGATATAGACCTAAATGCTCAAACAAGTAAATAATCAAATAGATAATGCAAATAAGATAGAAAAATTAATACCATATAAAATAATGAATCAAGTTTGCTACATCATATCTCTACTTTGAAGACCTCTATCCTAATAGTTACACTACTCACACCTAGGTATGAACTTCTACCAATTGGATTTCATAATATCAACACGTTAGAGCTGAGAAAGGTTTCATGTGGAAGGACCTATGGATTGTGAATGCTCTTGTTTTATCTTAGTTGAAGTAGTGAAAGATCACCTTTTGATATGTGCTTGCTTGGTTTTTTGGTCCATCTCTATCAATGTGTGCCTTTTTGGATTAGGATGATCACTTATACTCTTTTTTTTATGTAAGTGTCCTAATAAGGTTATCGATTTTTTGCAAGGAGATCCTTTCCATTGCCTTAGGTTTTGCTTTCCTTATTCCATTTGCTTTTGGTGATGCTAAGAAAACTAATTATTCCTTCTCTAATTATGCATCTAACTAGAATAAGAGAACCGGACTTGTGTTTAACATAGAAGATGCTATGCTACTTACTATCTACAGAAAGATAAGGATCCTTTAAAAAGGTCGTATAAGAGATATGTATCACTTGATAACCCTTGGACTTTGTAAAAGACAATAAAGGGGAGGTTAGACAACAACATAGAATAAAAAATTAAAAAAGAAAAAAGAAAAAAAGATAGATGAGAGGGGAACATTGTCTTACCTTAATAACCCTCCTCCAAAGGCATAAGGGGAAGGTTGTCCTTACTTAATGACCCTCTTAACCTCTTGTAGCTAGGAGACATCCTTATTCTCTCATATTTTTTTAAGAGTCAAGGATCTCTAAGACATCACACCCATCATTTCCATTGAGGAAAATGTATTAGGTGTTAAGTCTCTTGACCTAGTAGAAGATAAGAAACTTCTCTAAATCCACATGGTAGCTTGGAGTCATGTTCATGACCACGACTATCATAAGAAGACTCACAATATCAGGATTGAATTGATACAACAACACTCTCACAAAACTAAAGAAAAATACCTCACTGACGTTTGAAGCAGTAGCCATAATCCAACCTTCAAATGCTCTATTGGAATGTATCTCTTGACAACATATGGAGGCTAGATTCGATCCTCGTGAAACAACCATAAAAACTTCATCGAGAAAAGGATTTGGAATTGTTGGTTTAACATAATAACATCTCTAGAGGGAGTCATAGGTGCTATCTTGAAGACAAAAAAGAAAGTTAGATAAAATGGAGAAAAGTTGCAAGGATAAAGGAATAAGGGTAGAAAAAGGCAAGAAAGCAAAATCACAAAGTTTAAGAAGAAAATCAATAGAGAAACACCTTTTATGTAGGTTGCAAAGTAATGACCACTCCAAGAATCAAGGCAAACACCTTTATCATGGCTTGCTCACTAATCTCTTGGAAAAAGAATCCATTAGTCACATTGACTTTTGATTTTCCCACATGTTAAATCCTAAAAGCAAGGAAATAAGAGGAGAGAAGTGGTTGGAAAAAAAATAAATGAAGTGTGGAAACAAAAGGCATAAGTGGATAGCTATCAGGAGATGATAATCGAGGATGCCCATTAAGTGGTTAGTTGGTCTATATCCTTGGACCATCCATCCTTAACAAGAAAGACCTCTAACTCTTAGGAGCATTAATGTGATGTGACGGATATTAAATAAGATTGGATGATACTCTTATGGTTACAAAATGTGTAAGGCCACACCCTTAAACCAAGGGATCTCTACTCATTATCTAATATTGAAGTATGGCCATTCAAGCACTGATCAAGCATCGACATGTTAACTACTTCTAACTATTGTAATCCTTCCCTTTAAATACCTCTAAAGGCACCAATGATAAAGGTAGAAAAGAATCATTCCATCTCTCCCTTTGATTTATACTTATTAGAACCTTATTTTTTTTCTTTGCACCATATGATTGTTGGAGGTGTAGTGGTCATTTGGCACCTACTCGCCCTTACCCCCTCCTTGACCACCTTTTGTTCATCCATTATAGTGGCAAGTTGACCTGGTAATTCCCTTAGCAAATGCCTTCATGAAGGCGATAAAGAGGACACAACAATATCTAATATCATTTAACCAATATTTTCGCCATAGATATACGTATCATTTCATTTTCATCATGGAGTCTAACAAGACTATGTATTTAAAAAACATTAGGGTCATGTTTGATTGATTTGTTAGTAGGAAATAGGATAAAAGATTATATAACATATTATATCATATGTTTGGTTAATAGTGAGATATGATAAGTTATATTCAACTTATTTTTTGTATCCTCTTTAAATGAGATATAGTAATATGAAGTTGGAATATGAAATATACATATTCCATGTATCATAAGTTTATTCTTTCATCCATTTCTCTTTTCAATTTTTTTTTACGTAAAACATTTTACAAAATAAAAAAAAGACTAAAAATAAATAAATTTTTAGTTTGGAAAAAAAGAATTTAAAAAATACATGTAGAATACAACCGAAATAATACTAATATATAGTATTATTTAATATATTCAAATGCTTTTATAAATTTAACAAAATAATGTGATATCTTTTACTTATAAGTTCTAAATATTTTAATCATAAATATTATTAACAAAGAAATAAGATTTACTTAATAAATTATAAACTCTAGAATGATTTCCAAATGATACCAAACATGTTAGAAATTTCATATATTTGTTTTCAAACATTGAGATGCAATGTCTTTCGTTTTGTTGTTTAATCTTTTTATAAACCAAATAAGAGCACAGTCTAATATATCTCATAAAATATAATATCCCATGGCATCATCTCCATTGAATATAATATCAAGAATATCATATCACTTGTAAATAATATCCTAAGATATCCGTGGATATGCATATCCTATTATGCATAGTACCCTATGATCTGTATATCCTATCATATCAAGTTAGACAATTTCATATACCAAAGAAAACACCCAAAGATTGCAACGCATTTACAAAAAGATAAATTAATAAAATTAATAAAATATTTAAATTATATATGGGTAATAAAACCATATATAAAAACAAAAAATAAATAAATATAATAAACTTAAATTTTTAAGTCATCTTTAACAAAACTTTGGTTTGTTGTTGAGCTATGTTCAAATCTTTTTGGCCTCATGTTTACAACAGGAGTCTCCTGCTTTGTTCCAAATTTCCAATGAAGCATGTAGGCTTGGCTTGAGGAAACAGTTTTCTTCTTCTTTGTTCCTGTTAGTTGAAACAGTTAAGAAGCTCCTCATTGTCAAGTTCTGCTCAATCCCTCATTTTGCCAAGACTCCAAGACTTGTAAAGAAAAAAGAGCTCAGAAGAAATTAACTCAAAATCTCACAACACATTGTTGATAATATCTTTTTTTCATTGAAATGATGAATTACAAATGTTTGCAACGCCCATCAATGTGTGGGGAAGAAGTTCATGATTGACAAAGAAAAATAATGGGCCTTTAATGGAAGGTAATGACTGAAACAAATCTGCTTCTTCAGCTGTAACAAGGGAACATATACAAAGAAGATGAATAAGAACCAACCTAAGCTTCCCAACCCCTTAGCGTCGTGGCACGAGCAACTCGCTTCACTCCCAATGTGAAGGCTCCCATTCGAAGACTGCAGTTGTGTGATTGACACATTGCCTTAATGTTATGAAAAGCTTTGGTCATGTACTTCTGAAGCTCATAATTCACCTTCTCTTCTTCCCACATAAAACCTTGAATATTCTGCCAACATAAAACCATTAATCCTAAGATGTTACTACTACTTTCCCCATCAATTATCTGTGTTTCAAACGATATAATTTTTCATAAAACCCATGATATATAAGAAATATAGAGGGAATTACCTGAACCCACTCAAAATAGCTCACGGTCACACCTCCAGCATTAGCATAGATGTCAGGCAGGATTACGACTCCTTTCTTGGATAGAATCTGCAGAGATATCATCAATGCCAACTTCTTCTTCTATGGTATTTAAGTATGTACCATACACAAATACTATGTTACCTCATCAGCTTCTGGAT
Organism: Vitis vinifera; assembly: GCF_030704535.1. NCBI lineage: Eukaryota > Viridiplantae > Streptophyta > Magnoliopsida > Vitales > Vitaceae > Vitis > Vitis vinifera. The sequence continues at coordinate 3,070,544 of NC_081820.1, forward strand.
CAGTAGGATGATTTGCTGCTTCTATTATGAACTTTGCCTTAACATCCGCAGCATTTTCTCTTCAGAGGGAAAAAAACATAAATGAGTTTAGATGAAATCATCTGGATGAGTTAGGTTAAAGGAAGTAAAATCATGCCCTTTTCCACTTTTTACCATCAAAAGATTTGCGAGGTTTCTAACCAGAAAAACTATTGGATATTCACTTAATGACTAAATACAGCACAAGCACATTTCATGAAACTTCTCCCCACAATAAAAGGGTAACAGAACATGTGTAACATCTTTACCTAACTTTGGCAATTCATTGTATGGCAATTTGATACAATTGCAGCATTCTGATTCAATCTTTCAGATTCAACACGGTATCTCAAACTAAGTTGCGTCATGTTTCTTCATGGTATTGAGATGTCTCTACTTCATTTTATGTGTATGTTCATTGTTTTTATGATCTTAATGTATGGAAAAGACAAGTTTCTCAATTCAAAAAAGGCACATGTCAAAAGAAACCCAAAACAAAAAAGGCACCAAGTAAAGAAGAAACTGAAAGGCAAGGAGCAAGTTTCTGAGGAAAACAAGGACTCAACTTGTTAAGAACTCCACCTAGAGCACATGGGATGAGAACATCACATTCATGTGTGAGCAGTTCATTCGGATCCATGTGATCTCCGCCACTGAAATTCGTTAGACAACCAGTCTCTTCTTTGTGCCTAAGCAAATCCACTATATCAAGCCCATTTTGGTTCTTAACAGCTCCAGTGATGTCACTCACCGCTATGATTTTACCACCTCTCTCATGGATGAGTCTTGCTACCCAAGATCCAACATTGCCAAAACCCTGAAAAGTTTTTTTATTTTCCATTTAAATAACCGAACTTTCTAACTACGCATCAAGAACAGAAATAGAAAGGATTTAATCCAATATTTTACCTGAATAACAAATGTCAAACCCTTGATTGACTTCCCATGTTGCGCAAGTAAAGCTTCAGTTGCGAAAACAACACCTTGACCAGTTGCAGCCTCCCTACCGAGGGATCCACCAAGATCCTAAAAGCCCAAATGTAAATGAGGCCACAGAACAAGAAACAACAGTTACAAATTCGTTTCTCAACTTCAAAGGTTTACACAAATCTAAATCATAGATGCTCGGTTTTTTGTCGCAAATACTTACTATTGGCTTTCCAGTCACTACAGCCGGTGAGTGACCATGGAATTTTGAGTACTCGTCGAAAATCCATGCCATAGTCTGCTCATATTTATAAATATTTCAGTTCCATGAATGAAGAATATTTCAAGAGTGTTACAGACAAAAGATAACCTGAGCATTAGTTCCCATGTCTGGTGCAGGTATATCGATATGAGTTCCAATAAGATCATGAATCTTTTGAGTAAAGACACGAGTAAGACGTTCCAACTCACTCATACTCAAGTCCCTTGGGGTGCACCCAATGCCACCCTTTGCACCACCATAGGGAATGTCAACTACAGCGGTCTTCCACGTCATCAATTGAGCCAGCGCATTTACCTCATCAGGATCCACCTTTGAAAACAAATGAAGAAACGTATCAGTAAAACTAAATGCAACCAGGTTTTTATTTGCAAGAAATCAAAGCAAACAAGTTTGAAGATAAAATAATTCCTTCTAACTCAGCACCAAAGTCCCCCAACAAAATAAATACAGAGCCATATATCCAGAAAATTACCGCGAACAACTTCTTGAAAGGAAAACAAAACAACTCATTGAATTTGATTATGCAAATTGAGAACACACAAATTAACATAACATCCAAAATAGAATTCATCATGCCACTCATCCCAAAAAGACTTTCGACTGTATAATAATTATCAGTTTTATCACATATTTCGGTTGGACCATGTTTGCCAAAATCACTGAAAACAATTTCCAAGATTCCAAAAAAATAAAATAAAAATGCACACCCAACATTTCGATATAGAAATCTTGAACGTGAGATTTCGAGATAATCATCTCTGTACAAGATACAATAAGGGCATGTTTGGATCCATTATGAAATGAAATCATTCCACTATGATTATTGCATTTGAACAACTCCCTTTCCATGGTACACCCAAAAACCACTTAGACAAAACCCAAATCAACCGGAAATTCCAAGAACCTAAAAGGAAACCCCCTAAAATCCGTTTGCTTGCCGAGAAAATAGGGGGAAAAGACAAGAAAAAACAAACTACAATCCTACAATCCCGAATCTCATGTTCTGTGCTACAAGAAATTACAAAGTCAAGTAAGCCCCACAACATACCTAGACTCTACTACCCTAACAAAAACAAAAAAATTCAAATCTCTCCTTTTCATTCCCAACTTTTCTCAGCAATCAAACAGGACAAAATCCGAAAACAAACAAAAGAATCAGTGAATCACAAACCTCAGGGTGATATCTGATCCCTCCCTTCATGGGCCCACGAGCATTATCATGCTGCACACGGAACCCCACATACGTCGCCAAACTTCCATCATCCTTCGGAATCGTGCACTCCACCTAACAACACCACCACCAAAAGATCAAAATTCTGGAAAAAATTCTTAGGAAACAAACACAACCCATGAACCCAAAAACAAGATTCTGGCTAAAGAAAATAAATAAATAAATAAATAAATCCCGGGAATCAAACGGAACCCATGAACAAAAACCCCAGAATTCCAACCTTGATCTCTCTGAAAGAAATCAGAAGACTCTTCTCCAGCTTGGAGTCCAACCCAAGAATGCGGGAAGCATGGCGAAAATTGCGGTTAGTGGCTGCTAGAGCATTCATTGCCACAAAAACAAAACCCAGAATAGAAAACGATTGCTAGAAAAAGAAGCAGACCCAGAAAAACAAAAAAAAGAAATGCAAGAAAATGAAAGAAAAAATTGGAGAATTGAAGAGTAGAAAGAGATTACAACAGAAATGTGAATGAACTGACTGATGGGTAAGTAGAGTATTGATAGATAGAAGTAGAGAGCAAGAGGGAGGGACCGGAGGAGGGCAGTTAAGGCGCTCAAGATGGCGTGTTCAGGTTGTTACAAATTACAGTCCCCTCTGGATTATGCAGAGCTGACTACTCGTGCCATTCCCGCTACCCAAAATTACTAAAACACCCTTTTCCTTCCCAAACTTATTTTCTAATTTCTCTTTTCTATTTTAAAAATTAGAAGCTAAAATGGAAAATAATCCTCACTTTAAAAAATACCTTCAATTTTTTTAATTATAAATATAAGATTAATTAATTATAAAAAGAATTTATTTTTCTTTTTAAAAAAGTGTCTTAATATAAAAAAAATAGAGGATATTTTAAGCCTCTATAAAATCTATCTTAATTTAATTTTAAATAGACAACAAACCTGTAGACCCCCACTCTGGGTGATTCTTGCAGCGGCCTAGCTTGCCAATTGGAGGAACCTTGGGAGGCCACGTGTCGACCCATGATTGGCTGCCAGTGAATCTCAGGAGTGGGCTGGAGGTGCAAATGAAAATGGGACACGTTGCATGGGAATCTGGAAGCCGTTATGGAGGAGGCGTCTCTGGCAGCTGGAGGAGGGGGTGCTTTTTGGTGCAGGCTTTTTGGACGTGCTGCCGGGAAGATATTGGGAGGAGATGACAGGCTGTAGCGGAGGGAGTTTTGGAGGAGAAGACTTGAGAGGGGAAAGGTGAGAAAAAGCTTAGAGGAGGAGGGTGACTGGACCAGAGAGTGAAAGGGAAGTATAGCAGAAGAACAGAGGAGTCTGCTTGCTCATTTCTGCTAGAAAGGAGCTCTCCCAGGTGCGGGCATGGTCGTTTTTAGTTCATATTTTCCTGTCACATTGTTTTTCAGGGTTTTTCTGTGTGTTTAACTCTCATTCACTATTTAGATGTGCTTACCCTGCTAATATCTGATTCTCTTGGGTTTCATTTGAAGTTATCACGTACATGGATTGTATGAATTGATTTAATTTTCTCCTTCATCCCACCAGTTTTGAGCCCATAGATTGACCTTGAGATGAGACTACATGAGTTCTCTATCTTTCATGATTATTATTTTCTTCTATTTTTCTTTCTTTCTTCTCTTTCACTATTTGTTGTTGCTCAAAGAGATGCTCTGTTTCTTCGTAACTGTTTCATCAATACCTTGCATGAGGTGAGATTTATGGAAGGGCAAAGACGGGTAAGTTTGTGTTAAAGGAGGCTCATAGAGATGCCAACGAAAGAGCGGGACATGGGATGATGACTGGTTTTGTTAGGACATTGTTTTTAGAGAGAGAACCAGAATGAAAGCCTAAGGCAAGAGGGGGAGTAACAGAGCATTTTTTTTCAGAAGAGATAGCTTGAGAATAAGGAAAAGACAGAGGAGGCTTCCTTCAGCTAGAGGATGGGAGCCTGAGAGGTTTTGAGGTGAGATTCTGGAGGAGTCGTTGGAGCAGCTCTCGCGGTCACTGACCTCCGTCGCGGGAGACGGTGATGGTCAGGCCGTCGGAATCACGTAGGACTAGTTGACGTGGCTGAGCGCTGCGATGACGAACCAGGACGCGTGTACCGAGGGTTTCGACGACGTGAGTGGATTCTTGAAGGATCGGTCTGACACATTGAAGCTGGGGGAGAGTTCACTATTTCTAGTGCTGATGACATCCTCAAAGCCAATGTTTTAACAACCGGACCGGACCGCCGGTCCAACTGTTGACAGGTCGCATTTCCGATCCGGTCCACCCTATTAAACCGTTTAGCTATTGGACTGATTACGAACCGTCTAAACTAGCGGTCGAACCGATGAACAGGACGATTCTAACGAACCGAACAATCCATATTGGCCCATCATTTTGCAAGCCCATTGTATAAAAAATTAAAAGCTGTAGGCCAAGCCATGTATTAGCATGACAAAGCCTACACCCAGTCTTGAGCCCACAAGGTAGGCGTGTAGCTTTCAATGAAGATACCTTTTAGAGGCATCCTTTGCACCCTTATTTCTCTCATAAACAGGATTGAAAACTAATGTGATAATATCAATGAAAAAAATTTAACAAATGCAACAAGAGGATTTTGAAGGTGGGGGACCTCAAGTTTTGTAAGTAGACTAGGACACCACTTGACTACCCGTGATTTGTTATTGAATATGCCAAATAAAACAATATATATTGGATTTTTTTTTATAATATTAAATAAAAATAATATAATATTTTTAAAAATTATAAAATTAGTTAAAATTTTCATTTTTAATATATTCACATTTAAATATTGTATATATTTCATTTAATATGATTTAATTTGATAATATCAAATATATAAAATAATATTATTGATTTTTAATTTATTCATATATATTTTTAAATTTTTATAATTATTTTTAATTTTAATAATATATAAATTACATATTTATGATGTTACCGGTACAACCGCGGTTCGACCACCGGTTCGACCGGTGAACCGTGAATCGGTAACTTTTCCGATTCAATGACGGGTCCGATTTCGAAAACATTGCTCAAAGCTATCTTAATCACTGTTTCTAGTGTCGATGACATCCTCAAAGCTATCTGAATCCTTGAATTTTGCATACCTCAAGGGAGAAGTTAATTTGACTGCCCTTGGAAGACTGATGGCAAGATGTCCTAATCTCAAGAGTTCTAGGTTGAACCGTGCGGTGCCCCTTGATGCACTCCAAAGAATTCTTGCGCATGCACCTCAACTTGTGGACTTAGACACTGGTTCTTATGTTCATGATCCAGATGCTGAGACGGTCATCAAACTTATAAGTACCTTCCAGAAGTGTAAATCAATGAGGAGCATGTCAGGTTTTCTGGAAGTTGCTCCTCTATGCCCGCCAGCTATTTACCCCATTTGCTCAAATCTGACCTCCTTGAACCTGAGTTATGCTCCGGGGATGCATGGAGATGAGCTGATAAAGCTAATCCACCACTACAAGAAACTTCGGCGACTGTGGATATTAGATTGCAATGGTGGACACAAAGAAAGAAGTTTGATCACCATCTTGGCAAATTGCTGAGGGACTTGGAAGATTTATGGTTGGGTCCCTGGGGATACTTGCTTTTGGGGGAATGTTTGGACTGTGAACGCTTGGATTTGATACATAAGAAGCTGGTGCAGGATCTGAAATCTGCTCCTTCACTGTAAGTCTTGGAAATGGCCAGTGTACCCAAAATAGAACCAATGAGAATCAGGCTCAGTTTTTGGTTGAAGCGCCAATAGCCGTTCTTCCTTGGTGTCCTATTCGTGGACTTTTCACTCATGAGCCTTATCAGGTATGGGGATTGCCATCTCATGGAAATGGTCCTACCTTCAGCCATCAATTAAATCTCCTTCCTCCTCCCTGCAATGCTCCTGCCCAAGGCCTCCCTGGCATGTTGCACTATGGCAATTGGGGTACCTTTTCTCCAACAAGTGAGAATTCTAGCAGGGCCAATCCGACTGTTCCCTCCATGATGGGACTGTCTTGGGTTGCTTCTGGCAGAGCACCAAGTCTGCAATCAGTCACTCAGCCAGTTGTTCTCGACCATGGATCTGGTGCTTTTGGCCCTTTGCTCTCTCCGATTGGTTCATCTGTGACGTATACAACATCACCACCTGCTCAGCCTGCTGACTTTTACATGTTTCCTCCTTCAGGCTCAGGCTTGTTGGGCCAGATTCCCAGGCAAGCAGTTCCAAGTCCAATCATCCATAACCGCATATTGGGACTTGACAGAAGAATGCCGTTTCGGATGAACTATATATGCTGTTTCTTAAGGAGTTCCAAGCCTTCTGGCTTCTTCACCACCTTCTACTTCTCAGGAGGTGATCTCAAGTGGTGACAATGTCCAAGATTTGAAACCCATAGTGAGTGGTATATCATAGACCTTACGTCCTGTGGTTCCTGCTGCAACAAATGAAGAGGACCACCTAAGAGATGCTCTCAAGTTTGCTAGTGCTTGTGGTGCATTGACCGTCAATGGAGGGAAATGTGCAAACAAGCAGCCGCGGATCACCAACTTCAGAGTAGAGTACCATTTGCACCTCAGGTCCACGTGCATGGCCACCTTTATCATGGCCACGTGACATTCTCGGTTTTCTTCTTATTTGATTTTGAAAATGTTTTCTCAAATCTCATTTTGCAAATATCTTTCTCTAAATCTGATTTTCAAATAATCGCAATTTTCTCATCTTTCATCCTTAGAATTTTTAGGATCATCCAAGAGTCTCATTTTCAATAAAATTTGGCCGTCATTTTCTTTTCGGCTAGCCACTTATGAAGTTTTCATGATTTTAAAATATTTTAAAATAAACATGAATTTAAATTCCATAATTCCAATTAATGGAATTTACGAAATTAATTCATACAAAAGTAAACGGGCTTTGATGGAGGCCCGACATATATGATTTTATGATTGATTGATTTAATTGTTATGCGTGATTGATTTCTTCTGCTTTGTGATACGTATATATTCATCCTATATTGATTTACTAACCCCCCTCTTGATAGCGCATATTGGTTCGTCACCTAGGTACGTATTTTCTCACATCATGGTCACTCCTTATGCTTGTTTTAATTCTCATACGTGCATGATCGATTTGGGTATTCATTGACTTTCTCATTGGTTGCCATGTCAGCTCCATTTTATTAGTAGAGACACGACTTTAGGGACTTAGAGGGGTGCTACGGTCTTTACCGTACCTTCTTGATAAGTAACCTGACCCCCGAACCCAATCCGGTTTTTCACAGACCACCTTTTTCAAAACAAGGAATCACCCTTAAGGTTTTTCTTTCTTATTTTGTTTACCCTTTTAAAAATAAAACAAAAATAAGTGGCGACTTCAAGTCATTTTCTTAACAAATAAAAATCATTTTTCAAATTAAATAAAAATCGAGCTCGTCATCGAGTGGAAAACGCATGAGCTGGAAATGCGAGGTCCACAAAACCCTTTTTTTTTTTTTTTTATAAAATAATTGTCTATGAAATAAATGTGAATTTATTAGAGGGTATTTCATGCCCAGAAAAAAGTTATTTTAAAATTGAATTTTTTTTTAATTTAAAAATTATTTTATTCAATTTAATCAATTTTTTTACTTTAACAAAGATAGAAAAAACGGTTATTTAAGGAAATAAAAAATTGGGACGTATTTTGTAATTGTTTTTTAAAAAGGTTTTGAAAAATAGTATTTAATAACAGTTTTTGAAAATTGTTTTTTTATGTTTTGTAGAACAAAAGTCTATTTTAAGAGTTTAAAAATGTTTTTAATATTTTTTAAATATGTTTTAAAAATAATTTTTTGTTAACCAAACTTTTATAAACTTTATGCGGAAATAATTATTTCAAAAATAATTTTGGATGCATAAAACAAAATAAATATAAGTACTAAAATCATGATTATATTCTTACCTTGATCCATGCAAAAACATTTTTGAAGTGAGATTGAGTCACCTTATTAATTGTATTGTCAAGCTCTTTAACTCATTATTTTCATATAGTGGATGAGTCACTTCTATGGTGTATGTTGTTAAAAATAAAACAACGGACATAAGAATAAGAGTGTGACTTGAGACCTTAATTTATAAAAAGTTTCACATCTGTCTTCCCTTCAAAGATTATGTGAGAATTATACTCATTATTTATAACCATTATGTACAAATTAATGGGTATAGTGAGTTATGAATTTGAATGCATCTACATAATTGCATAGTTTATACTTTTCCATTTTCCTCCATTACTCATAAACATAATGTACAAATTAAATTTCATAATGATGGAGTTACAAAAGTTGTAATATCATATTCATATAAATTAAATTTTCTAACTTCATATTTATAATTTGAGTCTTCCATACATAAGACTCTTGATGCCCAATCAATTGATTCACCTACCTATCAATTGATACCCTTAAATAATATTTATACAAATATAATTATATATGACCACACATTAAGGAATTTTGATTGTTTCCTCGATGTTTCATTGTTTCCTATTATTTTTATTTTTTTAATATTGAAAATAGTGACTAAATTTTGATCCTTTTTCCCATTTAAAAACTAATTTTTTTAATTACTATATATTTTTATTTAAATATTCCAATTGGACCTTTGGAGACATGATGGGTAGTCATCAAATTTCCTATATTTTTATTATTTTATATTTATGATTATCTTTCCTTCATTCATTAAAATGCTATCACCTACCTTACATAACTACCAATTAGACATATAAAAGATCATTGGTCATGTAGGGATCCTATTAGTGCAACTGTGATTCCAGTAAGTTTAGATTTTTTTATTATTGAGATAGGTGAATTCTTATAGATCTATCTTTGAAAAAATCGAACACGATAATTTTTCATCATTGGACTCTCGAGCAAGAATTAAAAGAACAAAATGTATGACTATATAATTTTTATTTAAATATTAATAAATATTATGGAATTTTTGACAACTAATACTTCATTTTTGAACTAAAGCCACAATTACCAACTGAGACTTTATTTTTAAACTAAAACCTCAATTGACAACTGATACATAATTTTTGAACTAAACCCGCAATTACCAAATGATGCTTTAGTTAATTTTTTTTTTAAATTTAAAATTTAATTAAAAATTGTTAAATTACAATTTATGATTGAAATTTAAAAAATATATTTAAAAAATAAAATATTTATATTTAAACTTAAGAATCTAGTATTACTTCAATAAACATAAATTAATAAATAGAAGATATTATAAATGAATATTTTATTTATTAATAAATTAATAATCTTAAAATAATAAATTTATATACCATATAAATAATATATAAAATTGTATAATTTATTAATTTAAGATATTTAATTTTTTGTTTTTTAATATATTAATTTATTTGTATTATGACAAATTTATTTTTATCGAAATAATAGTATACATTTAAGCCACAGTTGCTAACTGAGATTTCGATTATAATATTTTTTTACTTTCAAATTTAGTTAAAAACTATTAAATTACAATTTATTATTGAAATTAAAAATATATACTTTAATAATAAATTATTTATATTTAAACTTAAGAATCTAGTATTACTTCAATAGATATAAATTTATAAATAGAAGATATTATAAATGAATATTTTATTTATTAATAAATTAATAATCTTAAAATAATAAACTTATATATCATTCATCTTTGATTCCAGCCTGCTTACTCATTAGAAAATTGTTGTTTGTTTAAAAATAGGGAGAAAGAAAAGAATTTTTTTTTTTTACGAAATTTACTAGCACTAATAGTTACCTTTTTTTTTTTTTGACTGTTTCCTCCAACATTCATGCATTTATTTTAGCTGGTGGTAAAGCAAACCTCGGGTGATATGGACTCATCCTTCTATGAAGGATCTATCCCTTTTATCTTATAAAATGGATAATGTTGGGAAGCATTTATTGGTTAGTTTCTCACAAGCCCATACATGAAGAGATCCAATGAGCAAGAAGTGATGAATGACAATTTTTTTTCTCTTACTCTTCATACTGTGTCTAGGGCCCATCATGTCTCCAAATTTTTCGTTGCCATCTCATTCCAGTTGCCGAATTGATTCGATACATATTGAAAAACACGACCAATCAAATCACATCAGGTCTATATATAGATTTTAATGTGTCAAAATAAATATGATTAATATTTTAATTATTAATTATTATTCATGTATTGTGTTGACTTGTCATAAAATTAAATAATATTTTTTAAAAAAAAAACAAGATATTAAGTAAATTAGCAATTGAAAATATGAAAATAAAAATAAATAACAGTATATTTTATAAAGTTTATTTAAAAGTGAAGTATTTAAATATGATATATTTATAAAAATGACTCTACTACACCTTCAAATTTTAATTATTATATTCATTTAAATATCCAAATATATAAATATTTTATAAATTTAGTAATGATATTTCAAATTCACAAAAGTTAAAAACTTAACATTAAGCCCCTGAAAAATCCAAAAGCGAGTTTAGGATAGTAAAAGATATTACAATTATATAGTTATGTTTATTTTTTAATAAGTAATAATAAGTCATTGATGTAGATGACATAAATTATATTATAGTTAGTGTTAATTTAATAATAATTGACTTGAAAGACCTAAAACCCTCAAACAAACCTTTTCTTTTGATACTTGACGACTCAACTGTAGCTTCAACCTATCGGGCACTGTAATGAGCACCTTCAAGCTAAAAACCAATTAAGACCTAAAAGCATTTTATTACCAACCAAAAAAGAAAAAAAAAAAAAGTGAACTGATTCATTGGAAAAATCAAGGTTGGACCATTTAAGTGCGTTGTAGATCCAGATCCAGATGCTACAAAATCGAGCCCTGTTTTTCCATGCAGGTTACCTATATGATGCTTAACTAACAAGGTCGAGGCTCAAACTAGCCCTCAAGACATTAATCCTCGCAATATACAACTGTAGGCCTGGTGTGAGACACCCAAGCTCACATGTATGTCTTGAGTTAGGATGCGTTGGAAAACAACTTTAAGGAAGGATATAAAATTCATTCTCCCAAAGTCCCAATAGAAAAGAGACAAAAAACATACTAGAATAAATGCCAAATATTAGAATCACAAATCTGTCATTTTTCCTAAAAAAATTTCATTTTCCCTAGAAACTTCAACAAATGTCTACATCTTAAAGGACTTTAATATTTGGATGATAACAAACCATTTATGCTAAAATAGCCGTGAAGAACATAAACAAAAGAGAAAACCAAAAGTAATTGGGAAATTTAATTTTATTTTTCTGAAAACCCAGATTCCGAGATGGGAAAAAAATAGGAAAGTGATAAAAACTTTACATAAAACAAGCCAAAAAGAAGATTGGGACCAACCTCAACCTTGATGTTTTGTAGCTCCAACAATGTCTCTCTCACAATGGCCCACTGGTGGGACTAGGGTTTTGAAGAAAAAAATTACACAGAGAACAGAGCAAGAGATGGGAAGTTGGGAAAGTAAACAAAAATAGTATAAAAAATTGGGTTTTATGTTTATGTGGTTGATGGGGGACTATTTTGAACATTAGTTTTGGAAGAAACCCACTTTTAATATTAAGTTTATGAAGAAGCCCATTTTGGCCCAAAACTCGCGAGTGGCTATCTTAGCAAAAAAAACTAAGTTTTGGGGCAAAATAGCCATTTCATGTAAAGAAATATCAACTTTAGCCCCCTTATAAAACTTATGTTCAAATTAGCCATTTTATTGCCACATAGGAGCCATGTTGTAATTTTTTTTTTCAAAATTTAAATTGAAGCCTCAGTTGCCAATTGAGGCTTCAGTTATTTTTATTTTTTTTGCTTTAAAATTTAAATAAAAAATATTAAATTTTAAATTATTATTGAATTTTTTTTAAAATATACTTTAATAATAAAAATTTATATACTTAAACTTAAAGATCTAATATTACTTCAATAAAGATAATTTGATAAATATAATAAATAAATATTTTATTTATCAATTAATTAATAATATTAAAATAATAAATTTATATGACATATAAATAAAATATAAAATTATATAATTTATTAATTTAAGTTATATCACATGTAATATTAGGGAGGGACCTTTTTTTTTCCATTATATAAATGTTTAATGAGTTTTTTTTTGTGACTTTGATGAAACTACTAAAAATTACATTTTGTAGTAGTCTTTTTCTAATTAATTTTATTAACTAATTTCAAAATGTATCTTTAAGACATATATATTGTGTGCATAAATAATAGTTTTTTTTTTACGTTAAATTATAAATATATACTTTAAAATAATTTAAAAAAATCTAGATATGGAAACTTAAGAATATACTAATATTTCAATAAAAATAAATTTATAAAAATACAAATAAATTAGTATATTAAAAATACAACAAATTAAATATCTTAAATTAATAAATTATATAATTTTATATCTTATTTAGATTTCATATAATACTAATTTATTGATAAATAAAATATTCATTTATTATTATATTTACCAATTTATCATTATTGAAGTAATATTACATCTTTAAGTTTAAATATATAAATTTTTATTAGTAAAATATATATTTTTAATTTCAATAATAATTTATAATTTAATATTTTTAATTAAATTTTAAAGTAAAATAATAATAATAATAACTAAAGCCTCAATTTCCAATTGAGGATTTAGTTAAAAAATGAAGCCTCAGTTGGATGAGACTTCAACTAAATTTTGAAAAAATAAATAAATTATGACATGGCTCTTATGTGGCACTAAAAGGACTAATTTGAACATAAGTTTTGTAAGGGGGCTAAAACTGATATTTCATTACATGAAAGGGTTATTTTGCCCCAAAACTCAAAAAAGCTCACGTGTTTAGCCACGTCTATCCTGATGACATGGATATCTTATTTTTAGAATGGCGGTGTTGTCCCAAGTGGTTTCTATCTTTCTTTTCATTTTTCTAATAACCTTTCACGTTCACAGATGAAAAGTTTTTGTTTAATTAAATAATTTAAATAGTTTAACTTTTATTAAATTTTAGCAATACTTCTAGAAGTTTCTTCTTAAAAGTTTTATAGAAAATACAAGGAAAAAAAAAACCCACCTTAAATTTTTTTTTTTGTCAAAATTATTATTTTAAAATAATAATAATAATATAAAAAAATATCCATTTAAAAAAGTAAATTAATACATAAATATCAAATAGAGCTTCTAATTAAAAATTAAGGATGTGTTTGGTAATTGTTTTCGAAAACAATTTTGAAAATAGATTTTTAGAACAGTTTTTGAAAGCTATTCTCTTATTTTCGTAGAACAACCCTGAAGTATCTAGAGATCTTGTACACTCAAGATCTTCTGTTTGATGACTCTATCTCAATCTTAGCACCTTAAAGGACAGGTCAAGAAAGCAAAATCACAAAAGTAGAAGAAGAAAATCAATAAAGAAACACCTTTTATATAGGTTGCAAAGTCATGACCACTCCAAGAATCAAGGCAAACACCCTTATCATGGCTTGCCTACTAATCTCTTGGAAAAAGAATCCATTTGTCACATTGACTTTTGATTTTCCCGCATGTTAAATCCTAAAAGCAAGGAAATAGGAGGTGAGAAGTTGTAGGAAAAAAAAAAATGAAATGTGGAAACAAAAGGCATTAGTGGCTAGTTATCAGGAGAGGTAATCGGGGGTGCCCATTGAGTGGTGAATTGGTCTATATCCTTGGACCATCCATCCTTAACAAGAAAGATCTCTAACTCTTAGGAGCATTTAATGTGATATGATAGATATTAAATATGATTGGATGATACTCTCATGGTTACAAAATGTGTAAGGCCACACCCTAAACCGAGAAATCTCTAATCATTATCTAATATTGAGGTATGGACATTTAAGCACCGATCAACCACCGACATGGTAATCGCTCTTAACTAACTTAAACCCTCCCTTTAAATACCTCTAAAGGCATCAACAATAAAGGTAGAAAAGAATCATTCCATCTCTCCCTTTGATTTCTACTTATCATAACCTTGTTTTTCTTCGTTGCACCATATGATCGTTTGAGGTGTAGTGGTCATTTTGCACCTACTCGCCCTTACCCCCACCTTGACTACCTTATGTCCATCCATTATAGTAGGAAGTCGACCTATTAATTCCTTTAACAAAAGTCTTCTTCACTAAGGCAATAAAGAGGACACAACAATATCTAATATCATTTAACCAATATTTTCACCTTAGATATATGTATCATTTAATTTTCATCATGGAGTCCAACAAGACTATGTATGCTCAAAATATTAGCATGTTTGATTGACTTGTTAGCACGAGTTAGGATAAAAGAAGAGATAACATATTATATCTTATGTTAACAATGAGATATGATAAGTTATATTCAACTTCATTTTTTTGTATCCTCTTTAAATGAGATATAGTAATCCTAAGTTGAAATATGAAATATACATATTCCATGGATCATAAGTTTATTTCTTTCATCCATTTTTTTTTTTCATTTTTTAAAAGTAAAATATTTTGCAAAAAAAAAAAAAGGCTAAAAAAATTAAAATTTTAGTTTGGACAAAAAGAATTTAAAAAATACATGTAGAATACTACCGAAATAATACTAATATATAGTATTATTTAATAATCTATACAAATGCTTTTATATATTTAACAAAATGATGTGATATCTTTTACTTATAAGTTTTAACTATTTTAATCATAAATATTATTAACAAAGAAATAAAATTTACTTAATAAATTATAAACTCTAGAAAGATTTCCAAATGATACTAAACATGTCAGAAATTTCATATATATTTTTCAAAGTAGCAAAGATTGTTGTGAAAAACATTTTTTATTTTGAAAAACAATTAAAACATTGAAATGCAATGTCTTTCGTTTTGTTGTTTAAATATCCCATGGCATCATCTGCAATATAATATCAAGAATATCATATTACTTGTAAATAATCTTCTAAGATATCCTTAGATATGTATATCCTATCATGCATAGTACTCCTATGATCCGTAAATCCTATCATATCAAATGAGACAATTTCATATATCAAAGAAAACACCCAAAGATTGCAACACATTTACGAAAAGATAAATTAATAAAATATTTAAATTATATAGGGGTAAATAAAACCATATATAAAAACAAAAAATAAATAAATATAATAAACATAAATTGTAAGTCATCTATAACAAAACTTTGGTTTGTTGTTGAGCCATGTTCAAATCTTTTTGGCCTTATGTTTACAACATGAGTCTCTTGCTTTGTTCCAAATTTCCAATGAAGCATGTAGGCTTGGCCTGAGGTAACAGTTTTTTTCTTCACATAGGGTTTCTTTTCTTTCTTTCTTTCATTCTTTCTTTGTTGAGAAGCTCCTCATTGTCAAGTCCTGATCAATCCCTCATTTTGCCAAGACTCCAAGACTTGTTAAGAAAGAAAACAGAGCTCAGAAGAAATTAACTCAAAATCTCACATCACATTGTTGATAATATCAAGTGTTTTTTTTTTTTTTTTCATTGAAATGATGAATTTCAAATGTTTACAACACCCATCAATGTGTGGGGGAGAAGTTCATGATTAACAAAGAAAAATAATGAGACTTTGATGGAAGGTAATGACTGAAACCAATCTGCTTCTTCAGCTGTAACAAGGGAACATATCCAAAGAAGATGAATAAGAACCAACCTAAGCTTCCCAACCCCTTAGCGTCGTGGCACAAGCAACTCGCTTCACTGCCAATGTGAAGGCTCCCATTCGAAGACTGCAGTTGTGCGATTGACACATTTCCTTAATGTTATGAAAGCTTTGGTCATATACTTCTGAAGCTCATTATTCACCTTCTCTTCTTCCCACATAAAACCTTGAATATTCTGCCAATGTGACATCTTAGGATTAATGGTTTTACGTTGGCAGAATATTCAAGGTTTTATGTGGGAAGAAGAGAAGGTGAATAATGGGCTTGAGAAGTACATGACCAAAGCTTTTCATAACATTAAGGCAATGTGTCAATCGCACAACTGCAGTCTTCGAATGGGAGCCTTCACATTGGCAGTGAACCCACTCAAAATAGTTCACGGTCACACCTCCAGCATTAGCATAGATGTCGGGGAGGATTACAACTCCCTTCTTGGATAGAATCTGCAGAGATAATATATTGTCAATGCAAACTTCCTTCCTCTATGGCAATTAAGTATGCACCATGCACAAACACTATGTTACCTCATTAGCTTCCGGATGATGATTTGCTGCTTCTATTATGAACTTTGCCTTAACATCCGCAGCATTTTCTCTTCAGAGGGGAAAAAACATGAATGAGGTTAGATGAAATCATCTGGATGAGTTAGGTTAAAGGAAGTAAAATCATGCCTTTTTCCACTTTTTACCATCAAAAGATTTGTGTGGTTTCTAACCTGAAAAACGATTGGATATTCACTTAATAACTAAATACAGCACAAGCACATTTCATGAAACTTCTGCCAACAATTAAAGGGTAACAGAACACATGTAACATCTTTACCTAAAAATTGGCAATTCATCGTATGGCAATTTGATACAATTGCAGCATTCTGATTCGATCTTTCAGATTCAACATAGTATCTCAAACAGAGTTGCATCATGTTTCTTCATGGTATTGAGATGTGTCTACTTCATTTTATGTGTATGTTCATTGTTTTTATGATCTTAATGTATGGAAAAGACAAGTTTCTCAATTCAAAAAAGGCCCATGTCAAAAGAAACCCAAAACAAAAAAGGCACCGTAAAGAAGAAACTGAAAGGCAAGGAGCAAGTTTCTGATGAAAACAAGGACTCAACTTGCTAAGAACTCCACCTAGAGCACATGGGATGAGAACATCACATTCATGTGTGAGCAGTTCATTCGGATCCATGTGATCTCCGCCACTGAAATTCGTTAGACAACCAGTCTCTTCTTTGTGCCTAAGCAAATCCACTATATCAAGCCCATTTTGGTTCTTAACAGCTCCAGTGACATCACTCACCGCTATGATTTTACCACCTCTCTCATGGATGAGTCTTGCTACCCAAGATCCAACATTGCCAAAATCCTGAAAAGTTTTTTTATTTTCCATTTAAATAACCGAACTTTCTAACTACGCCAAGAACAGAAATAGAAAGGATTTAATCCAATATTTTACCTGAATAACAAATGTCAAACCCTTAATTGACTTCCCATGTTGTGCAAGTAAAGCTTCAGTTGCGAAAACAACACCTTGACCAGTTGCAGCCTCCCTACCGAGGGATCCACCAAGATCCTAAAAGCCCAAATGTAAATGAGGCCACAGAACAAGAAACAACAGTTACAAATTCGTTTCTCGACTTCAAAGGTTTACATAAATCTAAATCATAGATGCTCAGTTTTTTGTCGCAAATACTTACTATTGCCTTTCCAGTCACTATTTATAAATATTTCCGTTCCATGAATGAGAGAATATTTCAAGAGTGTTACAGACAAAAGATAACCTGAGCATTAGTTCCCATGTCTGGTGCAGGTATATCGGTATGAGTTCCAATAAGATCATGAATCTTTTGAGTAAAGACACGAGTAAGACGTTCCAACTCGCTCATACTCAAGTCCCTTGGGGTGCACCCAATGCCACCCTTTGCACCACCATAGGGAATGTCAACTACAGCGGTCTTCCACGTCATCAATTGAGCCAGCGCATTTACCTCATCAGGATCCACCTTTGAAAACAAATGAAGAAACGTATCAGTAAAACTAAATGCAACCAGGTTTTTATTTGCAAGAAATCAAAGCAAACAAGTTTGAAGATGAAATAATTCCTTCTAACTCAGCACCAACAAAATTACGGGCGAACAACTTCTTGAAAGGAAAACAAAACAACTCATTGAATTTGATTATGCAAATTGAGAACACACAAATTAACATAACATCCAAAATAGAATTCATCATGCCACTCATCATTTAAAATTCTATATCAATATCCATATCATCCCAAAAAGATTTTCGACTGTATAATAATTATCAGTTTTATCGCATATTTCGGTTGGACCATGTTTGCCAAAATCATTGAAAACAATTTCCAAGATTCAAAAAAAAAAAAAAAAAATGCACAACCAACATTTTGATATAGAAATCTTGAACCTGAGATTTCGAGATAATGATCTTTGTACAAGATACAATAAGGGCATGTTTGGATCCATCATGAAATGAAATCATTCCACTATTCTTGCATTTGAACAACTCCCTTTCCATGGGACACCCAAAAACCACTTAGACAAAACCCAAATCAACCGGAAATTCCAAGAACCTAAAAGCAAACCCCCTAAACTCCGTTTGCTTGCCGAGAAAATAGGGGGAAAAGACAAGAAAAAACAAACTACAATCCTACAATCCCGAATCTCATGTTCTGTGCTCCAAGAAATTACAAAGTCAAGTAAGCCCCACAACATACCTAGACTCTACTACCCTAACAAAAACAAAAAATTTCAAATCTCTCCTTTTCATTCTCAACTTTTCTCAGCAATCAAACAGGACAAAATCCGAAAACAAACAAAAGAATCAGTGAATCACAAACCTAAGGGTGATATCTGATCCCTCCCTTCATGGGCCCACGAGCATTATCATGCTGCACACGGAACCCCACATACGTTGCCAAACTTCCATCATCCTTCGGGATCGCGCACTCCACCTAACAACACCACCACCAAAAGATCAAAATTCTGGAAAAAATTCTCAGGAAACAAACACAACCCATGAACTCAAAAACAAGATTCTGGCTAAAGAAAATAAATAAATAAATAAATAATTCCCGGGAATCAAACAGAACCCATGAACAAAAACCCCAGAATTCCAACCTTGATCTCTCTGAAAGATATCAGAAGACTCTTCTCCAGCTTGGAGTCCAACCCAAGAATGCGGGAAGCATGGCGAAAATTGCGGTTAGTGGCTGCTAGAGCATTCATTGCCACAAAAACAAAACCCAGAATAGAAAACGATTGCTAGAAAAAGAAACAGACCCAGAAAAAAAAAAAAAAGAAATGCAAGAAAATGAAAGAAAAAATTGGAGAATTGAAGAGTAGAAAGAGATTACAATAGAAATGTGAATGAACTGACTGATTGATAGAAGTAGAGAGCAAGAGGGAGGGACCGGAGGAGGGCAGTTAAGGCGCTCAAGATGGCATGTCGGGCAGTTAAGGCGCTCCAGATGGCATGTTCAGGTTGTTACAATCCCCTCTCGATTATGCAGAGCTGACTACACGTGCCCTTCCCGCTACCCAAAATTACTAAAACACCCTTTTCCTTCCCAAACCTATTTTCTAATTTCTCTTTTCTATTTTAAAAATTAGAAGCTAAAATGGAAAATAATCCTCACTTTAAAAAATACCTTCAATTTTTTTAATTATAAATATAATATTAATTAATTATAAAAAAATTAATTTTTCATTTAAAAAAGTGTCTTAATATAAAAAAATAGAGGATATTTTAAGCCTCTATAAAATATATCTTAATTTAATTTTAAATGGACAACAAACCCTTTTTATTTTATTTTATAAAATAATGCTCTATGAAATAAATGTGAATTTATTAGGGGGTATTTCATGCCCAGAAAAAAGTTATTTTAAAATTGAATTTTTTTCATTTAAAAATTATTTTATTCAATTTAATCAATTTTTTACTTTAACAAAGATGGAAAAAGAGAGAGATTATTTTAGGAAATAAAAAATTGGGACCATTTTGGTAATTGTGTTTTAAAACGGTTTTGAAAAATAGTTTTTAAGAACAGTTTTTAAAAATCCTTTTTTGATGTTTTGTAGAACAAAAGTCTGTTTTGAGAGCTTAAAATGTTTATAATTTTTTTTAACCAAACTTTTATTAGAACCAAACTTTTGTCCCAATAGAAAAGAGACAAAAAAACATACTAGAATAAATACCAGATATTAGAATCACGGATTTGTCATTTTTCCTCAAAAAATTTCATTTTCCTCATAAACTTCAACAAACGTTTGCATCTTAAAGGGCTTTAATCTTTGGATGATAACAAACCATTTATGCTAAAATAGTCGTGAAGGACGTAAACAAAAGAGAAAACCAAAAGCAATGGGGAAAAAAAAATTCTGAAAACTGAGATTCCGAGATGGGAAAAAAATAGGAAAGTGTAAAAAACTTTATATAAAACAAGCCAAAAAAAAGATTGGGACCAACCTCAACCTTAATGTTTTGTAACTCCAACAATGTCTCTCTCACAGTGGTCCACTGGTGGGGCTAGGGTTTTGAAGAAAAAAATTACATAGAGAATAAAACACGACATGGGAAGTTGGGAAAGTAAACAAAAATAGTATAAAAAATTAGGTTTTATGTTTATGTTGATTGATGGGGGCTATTTTGAACATTAGTTTTGGAAGAAACCCACTTTTAATAGTAAGTTTACGAAGAAGCCCATTTTGGCCCAAAACTCGCGAATGGCTATCTTAGCAAAAAAAAACTAAGTTTTGGGGCAAAATAGCCCTTTCATGTAAAGAAATATCAACTTTAGTCCCCTTATAAAATTTATGTTCAAATTAGCCATTTTATTGCCACATAGAAGCCATGTAATAATTTTTTTTTTTCCAAATTTAAATTGAAGCCTCAGTTGCCAATTGAGGCTTCAGTTATTTTATTTTTTTTGCTTTAAAATTTAATTAAAAATATTAAATTTTAAATTATTATTGAAATTTTAAAAAAATATACTTTAATAATAAAAATTTACATATTTAAACTTAAAGATCTAATATTACTTCAATAAAGATAATTTGATAAATATAAGAAATAAATATTTTATTTATCAATTAATTAATAATCTTAAAATAATAAATTTATATGACATATAAATAAAATATAAAATTATATAATTTATTAATTTAAGTTATATCACATGTAATATTAGGGAGGGACCTTTTTTTTCCATTATATAAATGTTTAATGAGTTTTTTTTTTGTGACTTTGATGAAACTACTAAAAATTACATTTTATAGTAGTCTTTTTCTAATTAATTTTATTAACTAATTTCAAAATGTATCTTTAAGACATATATATTGTGTGCATAAATAATAGTTTTTTTTTTACGTTAAATTATAATATATGCTTTAAAATAATTAAAAAAATCTATATATGGAAACTTAAGAATATACTAATATTTCAATAAAAATAAATTTATAAAAATACAAATAAATTAATATATTAAAAATACAACAAATTAAATATCTTAAATTAATAAATTATATAATTTTATATCTTATTTAGATTTCATATAACTTTATTAATTTATTGATAAATAAAATATTCATTTATTATTATATTTATTAATTTATCTTTATTGAAGTAATATTACATCTTTAAGTTTAAATATATAAATTTTTATTATTAAAATATATTTTTTTAATTTCAATAATAATTTATAATTTAATATTTTTAATTAAATTTTAAAGTAAAAATAATAATAATAATAATAATTATAACTGAAGCCTCAATTGCCAATTGAGAATTTAGTTAAAAAATGAAGGCTCAAGGCTGAGACTTCAACTTAAATTTTGAAAAAAAAAAAATTATGACATGACTCTTATGTGGCAATAAAAGGGCTAATTTGAACATAAGTTTTGTAAGGGGGCTAAAACTGATATTTCTTTACACGAAAGGGCTATTTTGCCCCAAAACTCAAAAAAGCTCACGTGTTTTGCCATGTCTATCCTGATGACGTGGATATCTTATTTTTAAAATGGCAGTGTTGTCCCAAGTGGTTTCCTTTCTTTCTTTTTCTTTTTCTTTTTCTAATAACCTTCCACGTTCACAGATGAAAAGTTATTGTTTAATTAAATAATTTAAATAGTTTAACTTTTATTAAATTTTAGCAATACTTCTAGAAGTTTCTTCTTAAAAGTTTTATAGAAAATACAAGAGAAAAAAAATAAAAACCCACCTTAAATTTTTTTTTTTGTCAAAATTATTATTTTAAAGTAATAATAATAATATAAAAAATATCCATTTAAAAAAGTAAATTAATACATAAATATCAAATAGAGCTTCTAATTAAAAATTAAGGATGTGTTTGGTAATTGTTTTCGAAAACAATTTTGAAAAATAGATTTTTAGAACAGTTTTTGAAAGCTATTCTCTGATTTTTGTAGAACAACCCTGAAGTATCTAGAGATCTTGTACACTCAAGATCTTCTGTTTGATGACTTTATCTCAATCTTAGCACTTTAAAGGATGGGTCTTTGGAAGAGAGGATAGTATGATTCTCTTCTCTTTAGAGGTGGTTGAAACCCTAACCCTTAAGAGGTATTTACAGGATTCTCTAATTAGGTTTAAGTGACTTAAACTCACTAAAGGCTTGGGTCACTTAATTTAACCCAAAATGGGTCCTAATGATTAATTAACCTCACAAAGCCATCTAATTAATTAATTAATTATCTCAATCCAGAGACTTGTTCACTAACCCATTTGCAACCTCTCATAATTATACCAAAGTGTTTTTATGTACAAAAGTGAATCTAGAGCTAATCCAATCCTCATAAATAGTGTCATCAAGGTATATGAGTTCGATGAGGAACCACTAGAGCCCATAGGAATACTAGCTTCCTCAAAATCCAATTTTGAAGTTGATTCAATACCCCATTACAGAGAATCAATTACACTCCAATACCCAATATAAATAACAACGAGACAAAAACTCAGGTCTGTGACTTACTATTTACTACATGCAAACTGTCTATGAACTAGTGTTCATAATAAAACAAGGTAGTGTTATCACCTATCAAGATTACCTCTCCAATAATTGAGCCACATATCTCACTTATTATGCGATTAAATGACATATTGTAGTTTATAAAAAGCTTATGTCAAATTCCACTTAAGGAATTATTGTGCGCCATAGATGTCCTAATCGCATGTCATTTGGATCACCCAAAGGAACACACTATTACAATCCCATGAAATATCATGGTGCCTCTAATGAGCACACCTATTACTTTCGGCTTCCATCAATAATGACCCAATCCATGGGAAATATATAATCAACTCATGATTTCACTCGTAGGTCAAAGTCATTACTAACTTTTACACAAGCTCAATATCTTTTCAAGGTTGAGAGTCCATGCAGTATAGTAGCTTGGTAAATCATGATTATCAATAGTTTGCGTTATGATTTATCATAAGTCTTGTCTAATGTGCATCACATACACTAGTGTTCTCACCATGAAAAACTCATCCCGATGGCCAAGATAAACTATCTCTCTAATTAGGAGGTGGTGTGCTACTACAATCCATGAACTAATTGTGGACAACTTATTTACTTACAAGAAACTCATGATTTGTATCCTTTATGTAACTTCTAGTGCACCTAAGTCATGTACAATATAAGAAATATAGATTGAATGTTCTAATCAATGTCAACATATCCAAGGGATAACAATGGGATAGTAAAATCTAATTTTGTTGTTGTTGGGAACTCTAAATTACTCCATTCCCATGCCTTGGATCGTATAAGGTGCATGCAAATCTATCATAGGCTCTCTAAATCTATCACAACGGATAAGCTTGTATTCAATAACAATATGGATATCATAGAAAACATACATATGGAGAATAAAACCACATACCTTTGATCCAGATATTCCTAGATCAATTTCAATCGATGTAGATAACTCTAAAGTCATAAAGGGTCTCATAAACACCATGATCTTCCTCCCGATGACTCTTCCTTGTATCTAGGCACTAAGATAGTAGACATCTCAATGATGGTTATGGTTCTCTCTCCAGACTGAAGGGGAGAATGGTAAGACTTAGAAACCCTAACCGTTAAAGGAGTATTTATAGACTTTTTATTGGGTTTAAGTGACTTAAACCCACCATGGGTTTGTGACACTTAATTTAGCCTAAAAAGGTTGCTAATTGATTAATTAACCATATAAAGCTTAATTAATCAATTAGTTTAGTTCAAAGATATCACTAACTTATCTCTTATGCAACCTTACATAATTACCAAAACGCCCTTATGCACAAAAATGAACTAAAAACCCATCCAACCATCATAAGTCGTACTAATAAGGAATATGAGCTTAGAACGGGGACCATTGGGACCTATAGGAGTATTGACTCCCTCATAATCAAATTTTGAAATTCACTCAACATCCCATTATAGAGAGTTAATTGTACTCTAATATCCTAAATATATTACAACAAGACCTCAAGTGTTTTGGTTCGTGACCTACTATCCACTGCATACAGACTCCCCATAAACTAGTATCTATAATCTAATAAGGTAGTGATATCACTTATCAAGATTACCTCTTAAATCCTTGAGTTATAGATCCTAATTATTATGTGATTAGTTGACATACTCTAACTCCAAGATGCATATGTCAAATTGCGTTAAAGGAATTATTGTGGCCATAAATTTCATGATCGCATGTTCTTTGGATCATCTAAGGGAACACACTATCTCAATCCTATGAGATATCATTGTGTCTCTGTTGAGAATACTTATTGTCACCAACCTCCATCAACAGTAACTCAATCCATAGGGATATTTGATCACTTTAAGGTCTTACCCATAAGTCAAAGCCTCTTATTGATTTTGACACAAACTCAATATCCTCTTCAAGTTGAGAGTCTATGTAGTATAATAGCTTGGTGAATCATGACAATTGATAGTCTTGCGTCATGATTCACCATAGGTCATTTCCAATGTGCATCACATACATTAGTGCATTCACCAGGAGAAACCTATGACTTGCTGGATTGCCCAAATCCATAGACCAACTATGGACAACTTATCTACTTACAAGGAACCCATAACTTGTATCTTCTGTGCAACTCTTATTGCACCCAGGTCATGTACAATGTAAGAGACATTGGTTGAATGCTCAAATTAATAGCAATACACCACATGGATAGCAAGGGGATAGTTAAGTCTAACTTTGTTATATCATGTCTTGCTTTTAAGGGCTAAATCCTAACAATTACATCATGTCTTGATTTTAGGAACTCAATTCCAACAATATACTATCTCAACCCCATGATATTATGATACCTTTATTAAGAATATCTATTACTATATGCTTAAACTACCAATCACTAAATCCATAGGAAATACATGATTATATTAGTATCTCACTCGTAAGGTCAAAGTCGCTAATGAAAAAACTAATGCAACATTCTCTTAAAGTTAAGAACTCATGTAACATAGTAGTTTGGAGAAGTTATGTCAACCTGATAGTCATTCAATCATGACACTTCGTAGAACTTGTACAATGTAACCATACACACTAGTACATATACCATGAGAAAACCCATCTCGATGACCAAGACTAGTGATCCTACCATTTTGGAGGTAATGAATTATGGCTTCTAAGTTGTTAAAGTTTATGAATATCATCTTGTAAAGAACCCATGACTTGGATCTTCCATACAACTCCTAGTGTATTCAAGTCATATAAAATATAAATGATATTGAACTAAATGCTCGAACAAGTAAATAATCAAATAGATAATGCAAATAAGATAGAAAAATTAATGCCATATAAAATAATGAATCAAGTTTGCTAAATCATATCTCTACTTTGAAGAGCTCTATCCTAATAGATACACTATTCACACCTAGGTATGAACTTCTAACAATTGAATTTCATGGTATCAACACGTTAGAGTTGAGAAGGGTTTCATGTGGAAGGACATATGGAGTGTGAATGCTCTTGTTTTATCTTAGTTGATGTAGTGAAAGATTACCTTTTGATATATGCTTGCTTGGATTTTTGGTCCATCTCTATCAATGTGTGCTTTTCTGGATTAGGATGATCACTTCTATTCTTTTTTATGTAAGTGTCCTAATAAGGTTACTGATTTTTAGCAAGGAAATCCTTTCCATTGCCTTAGGTTTTGCTTTCCTTATTCCATTTGCTTTTGGTGATGCTAAGAAAACTAATTACTCATTCTCTAATTAATCCAACTAGAATAAGATAACCGGATTTGTGTTTCACATAGAAGATGCTATGTTACCATCTACAGAAGGATAAGGATCCTCTGAAAAAGTCATATAGGAGATATGTATCACTTGATAACCCTTGGACTTTGTAAAAGGCAATAAAAGGGGGGTTAGACAACAACATAGGATAAAAGATTAAAAAAACAAAAAACAAAACAAAAGAGGATAGATGGGAGGGGAACATTGTCTTACCTTAATAACCCTCCTCCAAAGGCATAAGGGGAAGGTTGTCCTTACTTAACGACCTTCTTAACCTCTTGTAGCTAGGAGACATCCTTATTCTCTCATATTTTTTTAAGAGCCAAGGATCTCCAAGACATCACACCCACCATTTCCATTGAGGAAAATGTATTAGGTTTTAAGTCTCTTGACCTAGTAGAAGATAAGAAACTTCTCTAAATCCACATGGTAGCTTGGAGTCATGTTCATGACCACGACTGTCATGAGAAGACTCACAATATCAGGATTGAATTGATACAACAACACTCTCACAAAACTAAAGAAAAAATACCTCACTAACGTTTGAAGCAGTAGCCATAATCCAAACTTCAAATGCTCTATTGGAATGTATCTCTTGACAACATATGGAGGCTAGATTAATTCCTCTGGAAACAACCATAAAAACTTCACGGAGAAAAGGATTTCTAATTGTTGGTTTAACATAATAACATCTCTAAAGGGAGTCATAGGTGCTATCTTGAAGACAAAAAAAAGTTAGATAAAATGGAGAAAAGTTGCAAGGATAAAGGAATAAGGGTAGAAGAAGGCAAGAAAGCAAAATCACAAAAGTAGAAGAAGAAAATCAATAGAGAAACACCTTTTATATAGGTTGCCAAGTCATAACCACTCCAAGAATCAAGGCAAACACCCTTATCATGGCTTGCCTACTAATCTCTTGGAAAAAGAATCCATTTGTCACATTGACTTTTGATTTTCCTGCATGTTAAATCCTAAAAGCAAGGAAATAGGAGGTGAGAAGTTGTAGGAAAAAAAAAATGAAATGTGGAAACAAAAGGCATAAGTGGCTAGTTATCAGCAGAGGTAATCGGGGGTGCCTATTGAGTGGTGAATTGGTCTATATCCTTGTACCATCCATCCTTAACAAGAAAGATCTCTAACTCTTAGGAGCATTTAATGTGATGTGATAGATATTAAATATGATTGGATGATACTCTCATGGTTACAAAATGTTTAAGGCCACACCCTAAACCGAGAAATCTCTAATCATTATCTAATATTGAGGTATGGACATTTAAGCACCGATCAACCATCGACATGGTAACCACTCTTAACTAACTTAAACCCTTCCTTTAAATACCTCTAAAGGCATCAACAATAAAGGTAGAAAAGAACCATTCCATTTCTCCCTTTGATTTCTACTTATCATAACCTTGTTTTTTTCGGTGCACCATATGATCGTTCGAGGTGTAGTGGTCATTTTGCACCTACCCGCCCTTACCCCCACCTTGACTACCTTTTGTCCATCCATTATAGTAGCAAGTCGACCTAGTAATTCCTTTAACAAATGTCTTCTTCATTAAGGCAATAAAGAGGATACAACAATATCTAATATCATTTAACCAATATTTTTACCTTAGATATATGTATCATTTAATTTTCATTATGGAGTCCAACAAGACTATGTATGCTAAAAAGATTAGCATGTTTGATTGACTTGTTAGCACGAGTTAGGATAAAAGAAGAGATAACATATTATATCTTATGTTCGGTTAACAATGAGATATGATAAGTTATATTCAACTTCATTTTTTTGTATCCTCTTTAAATGAGATATAGTAATTCCTAAGTTGAAATATGAAATATACATATTCCATGGATCATAAGTTTTTTTTCTTTCATCCATTTTTTTTTCATTTTTTAAAAGTAAAATATTTTGTAAAATAAAAAAAAAATGACTAAAAAAATTAAAATTTTAGTTTGGACAAAAAGAATTTAAAAAATACATGTAGAATATTTTACTTATAAGTTTTAAATATTTTAATCATAAATATTATTAACAAAGAAATAAAATTTACTTAATAAATTATAAACTTTAGAAAGATTTCCAAATGATACCAAACATGTTAGAAATTTCATATATTTTTTTCAAAGTAGCAAAGATTGTTATGAAAAACATTTTTTATTTTGAAAAACAATTAAAACATTGAAATTTCATTCTGTTGTTTAATCCTTTTTTAAACCAAATAAGAGATCAATCTAATATATCTCATCTAATATAATATCGTTTTTTTCTTCACATAGGGTTTCTTTTCTTTCTTTGTTGAGAAGCTCCTCATTGTGAAGTCCTGATCAATCCCTCATTTTGCCAAGACTCCAAGACTTGTTAAGAAAGAAAACAGAGCTCAAAAGAAATTAACTCAAAATCTCACATCACATTGTTGATAATATCAAGTGTTTTTTTTTTTTCATTGAAATGATGAATTTCAAATGTTTACAACACCCATCAATGTGTGGGGGAGAAGTTCATGATTGACAAAGAAAAATAATGAGACTTTGATGGAAGGTAATGACCGAAACCAATCTGCTTCTTCAGCTGTAACAAGGGAACATATCCAAAGAAGATGAATAAGAACCAACCTAAGCTTCCCAACCCCTTAGCGTTGTGGCACACGCAACTCGATTCACTGCCAATGTGAAGGCTCCCATTCGAAGACTGCAGTTGTGCGATTGACACATTGCCTTAATGTTATGAAAAGCTTTGGTCATGTACTTCTGAAGCTCATTATTCACCTTCTCTTCTTCCCACATAAAACCTTGAATATTCTGCCAACATAAAACCATTAATCCTAAGATGTTACTACTACTTTTCCTATCAATTATCTATGTTTCAAACGATATAATTCATTGTAAAATCCATCATATATAAGAAATATAGAGGGAATTACCTGAACCCACTCAAAATAGCTCACAGTCACACCTCCAGCATTAGCATAGATGTCGGGAAGGATTACAACTCCCTTCTTGGATAGAATCTGCAGAGACAATATATCATCAATGCCAACTTCTTTCCTCTATGGCATTTAAGTATGCACCATAAACACTATGTTACCTCATCAGCTTCTGGATCAGTAGGATGATTTGCTGCTTCTATTATGAACTTTGCCTTAACATCCGCAGCATTTTCTCTTCAGAGGGGAAAAAACATGAATGAGGTTAGATGAAATCATCTGGATGAGTTAGGTTAAAGGAAGTAAAATCATGCCCTTTTCCACTTTTTACCATCAAAAGATTTGTGGTTTCTAACCTGAAAAACGATTGGATATTCACTTAATAACTAAATACAGCACAAGCACATTTCATGAAACTTCTGCCCACAATAAAAGGGTAACAGAACACATGTAACATCTTTACCTAAACATTGGCAATTCATCGTATGGCAATTTGATACAATTGCAGCATTCTGATTCGATCTTTCAGATTCAACATAGTATCTCAAACAGAGTTGCATCATGTTTCTTCATGGTATTGAGATGTGTCTACTTCATTTTATGTGTATGTTCATTGTTTTTATGATCTTAATGTATGGAAAAGACAAGTTTCTCAATTCAAAAAAGGCATATGTCAAAAGAAACCCAAAACAAAAAAGGCACCAAGTAAAGAATGAAACTGAAAGGCAAGGACCAAGTTTCTGAGGAAAACAAGGACTCAACTTGTTAAGAACTCCACCTAGAGCACATGGGATGAGAACATCACATTCATGTGTGAGCAGTTCATTCGGATCCATGTGATCTCCGCCACTGAAATTCGTTAGACAACCAGTCTCTTCTTTGTGCCTAAGCAAATCCACTATATCAAGCCCATTTTGGTTCTTAACAGCTCCAGTGACGTCGCTCACCGCTATGATTTTACCACCTCTCTCACCGATGAGTCTTGCTACCCAAGATCCAACATTGCCAAAACCCTGAAAAGTTTTTTTATTTTCCATTTAAATAACCCAACTTTCTAAGCATCAAGAACAGAAATAGAAAGGATTTAATCCAATATTTTACCTGAATAACAAATGTCAAACCCTTGATTGACTTCCCATGTTGCGCAAGTAAAGCTTCAGTTGCGAAAACAACACCTCGACCAGTTGCAGCCTCCCTACCGAGGGATCCACCAAGAGCCTAAAAGCCCAAATGTAAATGAGTCCAAAGAACAAGAAACAACAGTTACAAATTTTGTTTCTCGACTTCAAAGGTTTACACAAATCTAAATCATAGATGCTCGGTTTTTTGTCGCAAATACTTACTATTGGCTTTCCAGTCACTACGGCCGGTGAGTGACCATGGAATTTTGAGTACTCGTCCAAAATCCATGCCATAGTCTGCCCATATTTATAAATATTTCAGCTTCATGAATGAGAGAATATTTCAAGAGTGTTACAGACAAAAGATAACCTGAGCATTAGTTCCCATGTCCGGTGCAGGTACATCAGTATGAGTTCCAATAAGATCATGAATCTTTTGAGTAAAGACACGAGTGAGACGTTCCAACTCGCTCATACTCAAGTCCTTTGGGGTGCACCCAATGCCACCCTTTGCACCACCATAGGGAATGTCGACTACGGCGGTCTTCCATGTCATCAATTGAGCCAGGGCATTTACCTCATCAGGATCCACCTTTGAAAACAAATGAAGAAACGTTTCAGTAAAACTAAATGCACAACCAACATTTCGATATAGAAATCTTGAACCTGAGATTTCGAGATAGTGATCTTTGTACAAGATACAATAAGGGCATGTTTGGATCCATCATGAAATGAAATCATTCCACTATGACTATTGCATTTGAACAACTCCCTTTCCATAGGACACCCAAAAACCACTTAGCCAAAACCCAAATCGACCGGAAATTCCAAGAACCTAAAAGCAAACTCCCTATAATCTGTTTGCTTGCCGAGAAAATAGGGGGGAAAAGCCAAGAAAAAACAAACTACAATCCCACAATCCCGAATCTCATGTTCTGCTCCAAGAAGTTACGAAGTCAAGTAAGCCCCACAGCATACCTAGACTCTACTACCCTAACAAAAACAAAAAATTTCAAATCTCTCCTTTTCATTCCCAACTTTTCTCAGCAACCAAACAGGACAAAATCCGAAAGCAAACAAAAGAATCAGTAAATCACAAACCTCAGGGTGATATCTGATCCCTCCCTTCATGGGCCCACGAGCATTATCATGCTGCACACGGAACCCCACATACGTCGCCAGGCTTCCATCATCCTTCGGAATCGTGCACTCCACCTAACAACACCACCACCAAAAGATCAAAATTCTGGAAAAAAATTCTCAGGAAACAAACACAACCCATGAACCCAAAAACAAGATTCCGGCAAAGGAAAATAAATAAACAAATAATTCCCGGGAATCAAATAGAACCCATGAACAAAAACCCCAGAATTCCAACCTTGATCTCTCTGAAAGGTATCAGAAGACTCTTCTCCAGCTTGGAGTCCAACCCAAGAATGCGGGAAGCATGGCGAAAATTGCGGTTTGTGGCTGCTAGAGCATTCATTGCCACAAAAACAAAAACCAGAATAGAAAACGATTGCTAGGAAAAGAAGCAGACCCAGAAAAGAAAATGCAAGAAAATGAGAGAAAAAATTGGAGAATTGAGGAGTAGAAAGAGAATAAAACAGAAATGTGAATGAACTGAATGATGGGTAGGTAGAGTATTTATAGATAGAAGTAGAGAGCAAGAGGGAGGGACCGAGGGAGGAGGGCAGGTAAGGCGCCCAAGATGGCATGTTCAAGTTGTTACTTGTTACAATCCCCCCTCAATTATGCAGGGCTGGCTACACGTGTTTGATATTTCCTATGGTTTTTATTTTTTTAATATCGAAAATAGTGACTAAATTTTGATCTTTGCCCATTTAAAAATTAATTTTTTAATTTCTATATTTTTATTTAAATATTCCAATTGGACCTTTGGAGGCATGATGGGTCATCATCATTTTTCCTATATTTTTATTATTTTATATTTATAATTATACTTGCTTCATCATTCAAAATGCTATAAATACGGAACTACCAAAGAGATATACAAAAGATTATTAGTCTTACGAGTTCTCTATAGTGATAATCATGACACATTCGTTCAAATTAGATATTTTTGTGATTGTGATAGATAAATTCTTATAGATCCATCTCTCGAAAGAATCAAACATGATAATTTTTTATCATTCGATTTGAAGAAGAATTAAAAGAACAAAATAGATAATTATATAATTTTCTATTTAAATATTATGGAATTTTATATCTTATTTTTATAAAATATTCAAAAATAAATCTTCCTTAAGTTCTATACCAAATTTAGAAAGGAAAAGAGTAACCCATGCACGATAAGGGCAAAAATATGATATGAAGAAAATAGTAGGGGTAGTTTGGTCAATAAAGTGTAGTCAACGAATCTTAGTCAATAAAGGCTCCTATTTTCAGTGGCATCACAATGGCTCCACGTAGATGGGAAGATCAGGACCGTTAACAGCTGGGGGAGTGTTCTCCTACGCTCGGGACTATTACGACAGAGTGCAGAGATCCAACAGTGAAAAACGAAGCGATGCCGTCACATCCACGTCTTTGGTCAGCCGATTTATTAATATAGCCAATTATTTTATTACACGTCAGCAATCGAAGGCTGTGAGATTCTGTATTTGGTAAGGCTAGCTCTAGCTCTTTCGAAGTGACGCGGCGATGCGAGTGGCTATCTTAGCCGAAAAAGCTCACGCGTTTTGCCGCATCTATCCTGATAACGTGGATATATTATTTTTAAAATGGCGGTGCTGTCCCAAGTGGTTTCCTTTCTTTCTTTTCCTTATAACCTTCCACGTTCACTGAATCACTTGATGAAAAGTTTTTGTTTAATTAAATAATTTAACTTTTATTAAATTTTAGCAATACTTCAGTACTTCTAGAAGTTTCTTCTTAAAAGTTTTACAGAAAATACAATAAAAACAAAAAAGACCAACTTGAAATTATTTCTTTTTTTTTTTTGTCAAAATTATTATTTTAAAATAATAATAATAATAATAATAATAATAATTTATAATAATATAAAAAAAATATCCATTTAAAAAAGTAAATTGATACATAAATATCAAATTGAGCTTCTAATTAGAAATTAAAGGTCCATTTAATAATTGTTTTAATAAATAATTCTGAAAAATGGTTTTTGAGAACCGTTTTTGAAAACTATTTTCTAATTTTTGTATAACAAAAGCCTATTTGGAAATATAAAATGTTTTTAACCTATTTTTAATATTTTTAAATATATTTTAAAAATAATTTTTATATCTAATGTTTTATTTTTAATTAATTTACATATTTGTATAATTATTTATTAAAACAACTATTAGAAAATAAACGAAAACAACATAAAACACCTAAAAGATGTTTTTTAAAAATATTTTATTTTATGTTCTTAAAAACATAAAATAGAAAATAATTTTTAGTTGTCAAATGTGTTTTCTTTGTTTTGAATGGTAAAAAACTATTTTCAAAAGAGCCTAAATTTTTTTTTAAGACAAATAAAATCTTTATATTATTATTAGATGAAAAAAAAATGAAAGAAAAGAACAAAGGAGAATAATAATATTAATAATTTTCATGTAAATAATTAGTCAAACAAAAAATTATACAAATAACAATTTTCTTCTTGCAATTAAACTCCATTCAAAATTATTTTCTAAAATTCAAACTTAATCACCCAAAAATGGCACTAAATTTGAACCAAATTAAATTTCATAATTCATACATGACTCTCCTCCACTTACATTTATTAATTTAAACACATGGGTATTTTTTAAAATTAAAAATTATTATCCACTACCCATGACAACACACAAATACATCACCATGACATGTCAACGCATGCCTAACATTCTTATCTCAATAAAAAAAAAGAAAAAAAAAAGTAAGATAAGTTAAAAAAGATGTTTATAGACAACTCATGTTCTTTTTAGTAATATAATAATTTAAAAGTATTTTATTTTATTTTTTGTCACTTAAGTTATATTAAATGCACCACATGCCTCTTATGTTAAAAAATTTAGTTTGAGTGATGTGTAAGGGAAAAAAAAATTATCATTAGTTGATTATGCCAATATTTACCAATTATTTTATATAGATAATTATAGGTATGGTAGTTGCCAATTTGGCTCTTTCGAGTGAATAAAAGACTAAAAAACCATGTTTGGTTACGAAGAATTTGAGAAAAATAAAACGAAAAGAAAAGAAAAACGAAGGAAAATAAAAATTAATTTAAAGTTAATAAAACTAATAAATTATTTTTATATATTAGTTCAAATTTATTTAAGTTATTTTATTTTTTTTAATAAAAATGAAATGACTCAAAAATATAAGTTTTTAAATAAATTTAATTATATTTTATTTTTTGTATTTTTTATAATAAAATTAAATATTATTAAAAAATATATGATATATATTGTGAACCCAAATCTTGTGAGTTTAGGTAGTGTTTGCTTTTTTAATTTAATGTCAAATATAAATTATCTTTATACTTTAAATGTTTGTTTTTAACTTTTCTTTTACTTTAATTTTTTTATTAAATAGAAAAAATCGAAATATTTGATTTTTTGCTTAATATTATTAAACATAACTTTTTGACATAATCAAAATATAATTTCAATATGACTCTCATCTTATTAATACTTAGCACTTAAAAAAATAAAAAATCAAACAACTTAATTCTTAATACTATTGGATTGTATCTAAAGTTAAGTTCAATTAAGTTTTATTTAGATTTAAGTAAGAAACAAATATACAAACAAACAAATATGACATTAACCATGTAAGATTTGGGGTTCAGATAACACCCTCCTTGATGTGTAAATACAAACTTGTAAGCAAATAATTACAAATTGAGAAGCAAATATGGAAATGGTAGAAGTATTAATTTATTTTAAAATTTTATTAATGAATTTAAATTTTGGTCAACTTAAATGTGTATTGTGTGGTCCATAGTAGACAAAAACATGAGGTGGCAAAGAATGGCCACGTGAAACACCAACTCGACCTTCTTATCTTTGATTTAATTTTAGTGTTTTTATTTTTATTTTTTATTTTTTTTAATGAAAAAAAATGTTTCATTTGTTTTATAAAATCCCACACGTGAAGTGTAGGACATTATGGGATAAAAGTAGTATTCAAATCAACGTCAAACATAAATTCTAAGGACTTTTCAAGGTTTTGAAAATAGTAAAGTCTCGTGTTTTTCATGAAATTCAATTTTTTTATTTAATTTAAAATTTTTACAATATCAAAATTATCCTTATTTTTTAAATTTTGAAAGTTGATTAATTAAAAATGATGAAAAGATTTCAAATTTGTAAAACTAACATTTCTTATTTTTGAACTTAAAGAATAACTAATTTTTGAAATAAATGTCTTTCGATATTTTCATTATTTACATATGTATTTTAAAAGAAAAAGCGAGGGCATTTTTGTCCAAAATAAGTATATTTTTGGGTAAAAAAAAAGAGAGATTAGATTTAGAATTTCATGTTTATTTTCTCCCATTTAAAGTTATTTAATAAAATAAATTTAATTTTTTTAAATAATTAAATCTAAATCAATTGACAAGGGTTAATTATTAATTTAAATATTAAATTTATTTAATAAAATTAATTTTTTTTGAAATAATTAAAACTAAATCAATTGACAAGGGTTTTTATTATTATTATTATTATTATTATTATTATTATTATTATTATTATTATTATTATTTAATTTATTATATTTTTTAAAAGAGCATATGGCATCATTCAAAAGTGGAGAATTCTAAAAACTTAGACATGTGAAAAAGGGAAAAAGGAATAATTGGTGTGAACCACACATGAGGTGAGAATTTATGTTGGGAAATGTGTCTTCATCCATGGGTATAAATCAAAAGTCTTTATTCTTCTCATTTTTGGATGAATATCAACCCACCAAACTTCTCACAACCCACAACAAACAAATCTTTTGGTTTTTTCACTTTTTAAACAAATATCCCATAAATGCAACCATCTTCCTTATTAATAGAATCCTATTCTTTTCATCAACAAAAAGAACACCTTTTTCATAAGGTAAATAAATGTGTTACAGAGAAAGAATGAGCTTCGATACTTTGATACTTTTACATCACGTAAAGTATTAAAAAAAAAGAAAAAAGAAATAAATTATTTTATTTAATATATATTAAAAAAAGGAAGAAAATTAAATTTAATAAAATTTATTTTAGTAATTTTTCTAATTATTCATAAGAAATAAATTTTTAAAAGGTAGAGAAAAATTCATGGCGTTTATCTATTTATTTTTTATTTTTTATTTTTATTTTATGAAAGAAAACAAAGTCAATCTAAAAAGGAGAGGGGTCAACTTTAAGCATTTAAGAGTTGTAGAATGTTGAATGGTGGGTGGCAAAAACCCCAACTTTATCTCCAAACCCCACATGGGACATGCCAACTTTTAATGATTTTCATTGCCAAGATATGAAGAAATCTATTCTATTGCTTTGAAGTTTGAACCAACATTTCTTATTTAGCTGAAGGGGTGGAATCTACAAGGAAAATATGGATTAAAAAGGAATTCTAGGTTGCAATGTAATTTAAAATGTAGCAAGGAGTGAATTTTTAATGTTCACAAAAGTAATCAAATTAAGTTATCTCCCAAATATAATTTATATAACCAAAGCATCGACAGTTTCATTTGTATAAAAAGCCATTAGACATTGGAATCAGGCATAAGAAAAAGTTTCATAAAAAGTTTCTACCCCGTCTTTTCTAAAATCTAACTTAAGCATTTAAGGGACATGTTAAAAAAAATCATCCAAACATACCTTATTAGAGGGATACACATCATTTGACTTCAAGAAGTCAACCAGAGGAGTCTATTTGTTGTGTACTTCATGTGACTCCTTAATTATTTTAAATGTCAGTATGATACAAATTAGGATTTTGATTTGAAACATAGATTGGAATACTGTTCTTAAAAACGATTCTCTTCTTTAAAACAAGAAATAGTTTTTTAAACCAAAAACGCATTAACAAAATTTAATATAAAACAATTTTTTAAGAATTTATTCTCAAAACAAATTGTTTTTAAAAATAAATTTTGTGAAACAATTGAAAATATAAAAAAATATTTTCAAAATTCTTATACTACATATAAATTACATAATACCTTCATAAAAAAAAAAAATCAAAAAAATATTTATTCATGTTTGAATTTTCAAACCAAATCAATTAAGAACCGTTTGTGTTGTTAAAAATTGTTTTTGAAAGCTATTGCAAACGAACTCCTTAGATTTTGGCAAAAAGTCACATCTACAAGAAATTTAACTAAAAGAGGGGGCATTTTACAACGTATTCAAGTGTATAAAAACGGGGGCAAATCTATAAATAGAAGGAATCATGCTGACAGCTCCCCGTGGTGGCCATGTGGCAGTCGCTTTCATTCCTCTCATTAGACCACGTGGCATTTACTACTACAACTTGTATCGATTATTTCCTAATAGTTGATAGCAAAATGCTAAGTTGCCATCGCACTACCTATAGAATAAATTCGGACTACCTCGAAAGATGGTATGAATGAATAACATGTACATACAAATAAATAAAATTAGGATATAAATAACAAGACTTGAAAATATGTAACACCACCACTACAACCAACCACCCGATATTGCTCTTTTGATAGATACTAAAAAACCCTAATTGATATACCTCTAGGAGTCCATATTTGATAGCTTTTAAGAGCAAAGTAAGTAAATATCAATCATCTTGACCAAGGAAAACCTCATTTTTCAATCCTTTAAGTCATGTTTGGTTCCTAAAATATACTTAGAAAAGAAGAAACCTATTAAGGAAAATCATTTTTTTTTTTAAGTTGTCCTATAAAATAATAATAATAAAAAAATCAAATATAATTAAAACTAATTAAAAACTTACATATTTTTATATTATTTAATCTTTATATCAATGAATTAAAATAAACAAAATAAGTTTAAAATAACAAATAAAAATAATTTATCATTTTTCCTTTACATTTTCTTTTCCTTGCATTTTCTTCAAATTTTTTTTGGAACCAAACATACCCAATGAAATCTACGGTACATTTGATTACAAAGAAAGTACCAAAAAAAAGAAAAAAGAAATACAAAATATATGCATAAAAAAATTAAAATAAATAAAATAAATTTAAAAAAACATATAAAAATGCTTTATTAACTTCAAATGTATTATTTATTTTTATTTTTATTTTATTTTCTCTCTTTTTACTTCCTTCGCATTTTTCATCAAAATTTTCAGTAACCAAACATAGGCTGAATCACTGAATTTATAGTGTGACCAGACTATTTCATAACGTGACAAGTTCACATCCCAGGAACACCATTCGACAGGAAGCACTAATTCCCAAAAGAATTTTAGAGAAAACCTCTGATCAATTGATAGAAGTTGAGGAATGGTAGGTTACAACAATACTAATTATTATCTTCAATGCCATAATGGACCAAACTAAACGATGTTTGTTTTTTGACTGAATAGAAAAAGCCAAAATATTTGACTTTTTCTATTAAACTAAAAGTAACATGTTGACATCGTCCAACATAACTAAAGTGAATTTATTATCAAAACCAAATATTTTGGCTTTTTCTATTCAATCAAAAGACAAACACCACCAAGTCTTAAAAGCCAAAAACTAGGGGGTACACGAAATAAGAGACTAGAGACTAGACACACACATAGTGATTCAAAACCAATAAGATGAGCAACCCATGCTTGCTCAGACAAGTGAACTTTCGGAGGCATGAATGACTGAACCAAGATGACCCCACAAGGCAGTTGGTTATGGGGCGCAGTTTCAATGTGCCCTCAAATCACATCCTAAATTCAAACCAAATTTGTTCATCAAACCTAAAGATGCAGATGATAGTGTTGGCTTATATTTTTTTTATTATTATATTAAGTGATTTATAGAGAAAAAAAATATCAAAATTTTCCCACATGCAGCTCCTGACCTCTGTTTCTATTGGCAAACAAGAATATTTATTAATAAAGCAAGCCAGCGCCAAACAGGCAGGCAAAACTGAAGAGGGGCAACAAAAAGCAACCTCCCTCTCCTTGCTTCAAGCTCAAGACTTCTTGCTGTTTATAGAACTATGTTCAAAGTTGATATAACTTCCATAAAATAATCATAATTGCATCCTCAATCTTCTCCATATCAATAGCACAATTTGTAACTAGAAATGTTTAAGATCACAAGATCTACCGGGCTCATTCAGCGGTGAAAAAGATGTTTAGAACTGAAATAGCTGGTAATGGATGATAATATGAAAAGAAAACTAAAAAATTAATCTATGTCAGTCTGGTTTTAGAGAAAGCAGAAATCTCCCCGCCAATATTTCTTACTTGAAATTAACAATTAGACATGATATGTACCACTGATTCTTCAGGTCCTACTAGATAATGCTAGCCTGCCGTTGCATGACATGAAGTAGCCCTGATATGGCAAGTAGACCTGCAAAATGAGCTCAGTGGTTGAATATTCAATACGGTAACATTTAAAGTGCATTGTACCAATCTTCTAAGAAAGAGAAGTGCATCATTCCTGACTTAGAAAAGACATGCTTCGGTTCTGATCAACAATAAGTTAGAGGATTCAAATACTTGCAGCCACCGACTGATGCACATGATGCCCTCAAAGACTCTTATCAGAACCAAAGGTGGAATAAAACTGTAGTATTCAAGCATCAAGTTTGGGAAAAATCATAGTAATGGTTTGTCTGTCAAACCTACTTCTTGTTTTGAGTAGTGACAAACTAAAAGCAGGTTTAAATGAGCAATAGATACCGCCAGCTAACCAGGACCATCCCTCTAA
Source organism: Vitis vinifera (assembly GCF_030704535.1). Taxonomy (NCBI): domain Eukaryota; kingdom Viridiplantae; phylum Streptophyta; class Magnoliopsida; order Vitales; family Vitaceae; genus Vitis; species Vitis vinifera. Next base: position 3,110,870 of record NC_081820.1, read on the forward strand.
CTAATTCTTGATGTAATAGGGCACATGGACAGAACCAAAACATGATAGAACCTATAACCAAACATATGGAGCTATAACCAGTGAAATAAAGCCAGTGATAGGACCTAAACCAAACATATGAAACTGTTAAAAAGAAAATTAGCACATCATTGTACTAATGTGATTTTCGAACAAACATAGGAACTGCTCAGACATGAGGTGTCGGACTTGTCCAAGTGAAGAAATAACACAACTACAAAGCTTGTTATGCTGGTAGTTTTTGCCAACCACATATTTTTCTGTGTATTAACTTCAAATCAAGGAGCTAAAAATGTGCATATTGTGTGCTCTCTCTACCGAAATTCAGGGTCATCTTTTTCAACATAAAGGATCCATATACATATTCCATAATTAATATAAAAAAATAATAACATCAGATAAAGTAAACCAAGAATGTTAGTACATCAAATATAGACAAGAAAAAACAAAAGTAATCGTTCATTGCATGCAATTATAAGTTTTCATCCCAAAAATTCTTCTATTAAAATAACAGAAGAAGAAGAAAACAGAAAGTTGCTAACATTAGAATAATAACTTAAATGCCAGAATACCCATTTTTGTTAAGCCATTTTGTTCTCCAATGAGGACAAAAAATATTATTTTATTCTCTTCATTTTTGAAATGGAAGCTAAAATTTCAAAATTTATGAACATGGAATTAGTTCCCACCCCTACTTCAACATCATAAACCAAAGAGTCGTAGAAAGTAGTAATCACCTCACTAAGCATTCATCTGTCACCTTTTCTTTAAATGATAAATGATGTTAACCTTCTTTCCTGCAACAAAAAAAGTATATATTCATCAGAATACTTGTCTTGCTGGGTTTTTTTTTGTAATAACTGTAGATTTATGTAAAAGATAGATCTTGTACTTTCTCTTTCTTCGATCAATGGCACTATTCCTCATATCATTCTTTGAAAGAGAAGATCCAGCAGGGATTCCATACTGCATAGGAGACAGGGCTGGAGAACCAGCGGAAGTAACAGCAATTGTTGTAGGTGGTGCAGATTGTGGAGGTGGACCAGGGGCTGGAGTTCCAGCAAGAGGTTCAGGAAGGGGCTTTGGAAGAATGTGCTTCAACCGGTTATTCCTGTAGTTCTTCCAATAAAAAAATTGCTGCCTATGTGCCAATTCCTAACAGCTCCAAGTAATACAAAAAAACCTTCAGAAACCACCTAATGATAGGCATATAGAAGATTGTTGGAAACATTACACAAGATGACATGTTTTCTATAACCATGAGGAAGTTTAAAATTTATTTAGTCCAGTTAATTGCCTTTCTGTAGACTTATAATTCCAAAAAGAAAGGATTGATAACCGTCCATGTATGGTATGGTATATCATGGCCAAGATAATCAAGTCTTCATGGGCATAACCAGTCAATAAGTTCAATGCCACATGGACCAAATCATGTGTCAAATGGATGGCTACAACTCTTGTGGCTGAGCTAGAACTTGTTTTAGCATTGTTCTCATTTATATATACAATCTTAAAGACCAGAAAATAACAAGTCATTTGTCATTTATTAATTTTGTTGATTGGTTGAGTTCTTGCTAAGGGTGGGAATTCTTTTTTTGTGTTCTCTTTTTTTTGGATGTGCCTTTGATGCATATTGTATACATCTTGTGTACTTTGGTCCACTATTTCTTTATTGCTTACTTATAAAATTTTATTATTTACCTATCAAAAACCAATTCAATTCAGTCGTCATTTGCTCAAATCCTTCTCTCAATGTCAAAAGAAAAAAACAAACAAATGTGTATATATATTTTTTTCTTTGGGGGGGTTAAGAAGGAAGATAAAAGATTAAAATGGGGGGGAAAAAAAAGGGAAACCAAACAATAGAACACTTAAAAGATATGAACTCCTAAGAACTCCTCCAGATTAGACTACTTTCTTAGCTAGAACCCTGTTTCCTGAATCCATTGCACTTATCATATATTAAATCAGTAGTACTTTCAAATCATATGCTTTGGCTAAAGTTACATCAGCAGTATGATCTGGAAGTGTGAACAGGAAAAAAAAAAGACCCAGAGGGTCCTTTTCAAATTTCCTAGGAAGATAACTAATTTCCATGTGGGAGTAACAAAAATTCACGGTACAGAAAAGGCTTGCATGATGCAGAATTATTCTCTCTAGATATTAACCAAGAAAACAGAACACTTTGCCAAAAAAGAAAATTGATTTCTTTTTAAGCGTCTTGAGTTAAAAGGACATAAGACACAAAATTAAAAAATAAGCCACACAATATAAAAGAGATATAGGGCTTGTTTGGGAATGTTTTAAAAAATAGTTCTTAAGAAACAGTTTTTGAGAATAGTTTTCAAAAACAATTCTCTAATATTTTTTATAACAAAAGTCTGTTTAAAAAATTAGAATGTTCTCAACCTTTTTATGTGTTTACAAAAAATAAATTTATCTGAAGTGCTTTATTTTCAACCATTTTTCATATTTGTACAATTAATTTTTGAAATAGTCCTTAGAAAATAAGTGACAACAACTAAAAACAATTAAAATATGTTTTACATACCATTTTTAGAACAAATTCTCAAAAAACTGCTTTTTGTCAAAATATTATCAAACGTGTTTAGTTTGAAAAACAGTTCCCAAACTAGCTCATAATCTCCAAAGAATTCATGATGGGTGAAGGCTACTTTTTCCTTAAGGAAATCCGCCTCCTGATTTCCTCCCCCACCAATCAACCCTGCTCTTGCACCCAATCCTCCCAGCAAAATTCCTAACATCCCTCATAAGATATGCATAACGCTGAGAGCCAAACCCACCTCCTCCCCTCCACCACCCACTCTCCTTTCTTCACCCAATATATGGCCACAAGGGCACATCTTACAGGCACAAAAACCCATATCTCTGGTTTTCACAAAGGACACCTAAAAATAAATGAGTATATGCCACTTCTAACTCAATAGCGTTTTTCTTTTGTTTTTTGCTTAGAAAAAAAAAAAAAATCAGAAAATCAGTAATGAAACAGCACCCAGGAAAATTGAATCAACATCGACAATCAAGATATTTTCTCATCCTTTTTCCCTGTAAATACAAGATAGGCTAGAAACAAACCTTGCTTCCAGGATGAGCCATTGCATTGCGGAAGTTTGCATTCTGAAGAAGTTCAAGAAAAAAAAGGCAATGTGGATACCTGGAATCATTCCACACCATGAGAATACAAATTCTTGAAAATGAAAAATAAAAAATAAAGCACAGAAAGGTTACACGCTTTGGTAAGAAGAGAAGGTAGGAGAACAATGATTCCTAGGCTGCTATGACCTTAACATGGGCATAACATTATTAGATGAGCATGACTCTAAGAGAGTTGCTTACATTATGAATTTTATGTACTCTGGTTGTTGCCAATATTGAAGGTATTTCAAGTAGCCAATGAAAGCTTCATCTTCAAAATAGCGATTTTGAGCCAAATCTGAGTAAAAAATTCAATAAGCAATCATCAGGGAAGAAACAGAGACTAAACAATTAATGACACCAAAGAAGTGAATTCAACACTAAATTTTTTTTGCACTAGAAGTTACCTTTTACGATTTGGATTCATGCTAAAGTGACTTAAAGTGGAAAATAATATAGATTACTAATATGAGTTTGTGCATACAGAATTTCAAGATATTTTACCATGTAAGTAGACCTCGTTGCAGATCCTCAAAGCCCATTACAAATGTGCCACAAATCTAATTACTTGCCTAATGGCCCATATACATAAAATATATTTGACCAACAAAAGACCACAGTTTTTAAGGTAAGGCAAGGAAAGTTAAGAAAAATGCTAAAAATTACACAAAAATGGACACCCTTCTCAAGCTATTTTAAGCATCTTCCTTTTCTTCTTTATTCTTTCCTTCACAGCAAGGAAAATGCTGTAAAGAAGCATTATAATTCATAATTCTGTAATGGCAAACAATAAAGGAAAAACATACAGTGAATGTAGGTGGGATTGGCAAGACATTGGACAAATTCCAACTCAAGGAGAAACCGTTGTCGGCCATCATCTGGATCCTTGTACACATTTTTTGGCCTGATACACATATTAGATTCTTAGATTCTAGAAAGACCATTATATGAAGGAGGAAAACTAAACAAATTATATAATCAAGAGAACTACCCATCAACTAACTTCCTCAAAGGCCTTTTTCAGATTTTGAGAAGATGTAGAACAATAGGAAATGAAAAGGAAAAATCAGATCATAATTTTATCTTTTATACTATTACTCAGATGATAAAAAATTGCACCAAACATTGATTAACACAATTATTTGGCTTAACTTTACAACCCCACAAGTATTATAGTTTTTTATTTGAAAAATTCAATGAGGCATCAGATTTTTGGCATATTAGTCAAGGTTTGAAACATTTGATACAGAAGAAGCAACATTACGATTCAAGTCATTAAGACAACTACCTGGAGCAAAGCCAGAGCCACCTCAAAAATTATGAAGAAAGAAGGATACTTGCCTCCTAATTGACCTCAAAACATATAAAAAAGGGCTACTTCTCCTAAGTGAGCTCAAAACATTTATTTTATTTTATTTTTAAAAAGGCTACTTGTCTTGTAATTGCTTGTTACAAAGGGACTACCTAGAGGAGAGTCCAAGCCATTTAAGAAAATGGAGAACAAGGGCTACTCACAGCAAAAGAGAGAGCTTCCTTTGAGAGGACTACAAAGGAGAGGGGCCTCCTATAGCAAAGTGAAAGCCATCTCAAAAAATTGAGAAAGGGTTCTTCCCCATGTAAGAGTTGTTGCAGAGAGGGTTTACATGGAAATGCCTACTCCAAGCAGAGAGAGGATGACCCAATGCAAAAAAAATTAGAGAAAAGGACCACCTAGTAAAAGATTGCTTAAAACAGAGAAAAGCTTTAGTGCCGGGCTGCCAAGGAAAGGGCTACTTAGAGCAGAGTGAGAGCCATAGTTAAAAGAGTGGTGCTACATTTATCGGAACAAAAATACAAAGTATACACCTGATTTCACAAAAAATTTCATCCTATGTCCTTGAGTTTAGGAACCAATAACTTTCATTGAGAAGAAAAAGCCAATAATGAATGGGTTTAAATTCATCCGACGACCCCGAAACCCCAAAAGGGCCTGATTTTGAACTATTGAATCATTCCTAGGGTTTTTGACACATAAATCAAGATTGGTGAAACTCAATTCAGTTCATCCTTTTCTGTTCATTTTTTTTTTCCTCTCATAACATAATAACAATGACATAACAAAACCAGACTCAAAAAAATTCTCTTTCTTTTCCTTTTTCCACCATTCTCAGCAACCAAACAGAGGGAAAACAACGTAAAAACACTCACGAGGTGGGAGTATCAGCCGCACTATCGCTCTCTTTCCCAGAATCCATGAATCCTCCTCGCTCCACTGAGCAAAACAAATCAATTACACACAACGTAAGGGTCGGGTCATGGAAATGCAAAAATTGCAGGAGAATCACATTAATTACCTGAAATAGACCCGAAATCTTCAGAAAAAAGTTCTCTCTCTCTCTCTCTTTTTTCTTTCTTCTTCTTTCCTCCTCAAAGAAAAACCCTAGAGCTCTTATGCGCTTGTTTCGATTCTCAATCCATTGGTATACCAAAAAATTTGATGTTTCGGGAAAAGAAGATTCAAATCATCGGTGCGGCTACAGTCTCCGACGGCGAATGGTGGTTTTGTTCGCGGTCGCCGTAGTTCAACCGCAGTCAGCTAAAGCATTGGTAGGAGCATCCGTTTTAATATATTTGTATAATTTATTGTTTGCGCTCCCAAATATATTAAAAATAATTTTTTTTATTAAAATTAATAAATGAAATAAACCTTACCTTTTAATATTAATTCATTTTTAACATAAATACCTTTAATTGTTTCAAATTTTACACATATTTTTTTTTAAAAAGATTAATTTTACAAGAAAAAATGAGGGCACTTTTGTCAAAATAAAATAAAAAAAATGAAAAAAATTAGATTTTTAAAATTGAATTTTCAATTACCTTTTTAATTAAATAACCATTTTTATTTTCAATTATTCATTATACTTAGATAATTATTTTTTTAAAATTTTAAAAAAATTGTAAATAATTTTTATCTTTAATTATTCTTCATAATTACTTTTCAAAAAATTTTAAAATAAAAATAAAAATAATTTAAAAATAATTTTTATAAAATACCTTATTTTCATAACAAGTCCTCAAAAGTATCAAATATACTTTTAGCTTTGAAAAACAACTCTCGAACAGATTTTAATTTATTCTCATAAAAAATATTGGATTTAAAAAAATATTTTAACAAATTAAGATATTAAAAATATTTTATTATCTCAAATTTTAAAAATAAAAGATAAGCTTACATCTTTTTTTCATACATGGTTATTATATTTTATATTTGTAAAAACATGTACCCAAACAAAAACAAAATTTATGAATTAATTACTAAAATATTTTCCACAATTATTCTAGCCCATTTCCCCACTGCAAATTTATATTCATAAGAAAAAGAAAGAAAAAAAATCCGTAAGAAAAATAATTAATTCATATAATTTATTATTAAAAAAAGACAAAAATACAATTAAAATTAATAAAAAATTATACATTTTTGAATCATTTAATCTTAATATAAAAATAAATAAATAATAAATTAAATTAAAAGAAAGAAACAATTTATTTATTTTATTTTATTTTTCTATTTTTTTCATCCTTTTATTTCTCTATTTTCTTTAATTTACCAATTTTCTCAAATTTCCAACAACCAAGTTAAAGAAAAGCAATGAAAAAAAAAACTAGGCACTAAAAGGGAACAGCTTTAGGGCTTTTATAATGCTTTACTCCAGAATCTAAGCATAGAGACTTCAAAATTACCAATCTAAAACTACAGGAGACGAACAACAAATATTTCAAGTCATTCCAGCTAGAAGTCTAAAACAGAGGGCTCCTCCAAAGTTAAAAAAGCATGCAATTAAATAGCATAAATTCATCACTCCTGCTACCAACAAATTCTGAGAAAAATCGTGAAGGCCTTCGGCATTAAAATGATGATACAAGCTCATTCCTCCCCCTACCCTCTCTCCAGATTGCAGGGGATATTGGTGTCAACGTTACAAGCCAATACAGCCATTGATTGCTCCACACTAGAGGCCATACCCATTTCCTTGCCCCTACTGCCATATCAGTATGGCCTGTACCGCATGGGGCGCCTGAACCTTGGAACCCTTCTGCACAACACCAAAATAAACCAATTACTTTTTAATTAGTAACAGGATTGGTTAACACAAACTTTGGCTAAGCTGGATGTTTCGTAACCATGCAGGCAAACTCTTAATTGCCACTCCACTAGTTTTGTAACCTTGGGTTCTAGTTGTGGAGAGATTTCGAATAAAACCAAGGATATATAGGGTATATTATAGGCATACTCAGGAGACAATGTGAGGATAGGCATTTTCACTGGCTTAATCACACATAAGCTTCCAAAGATACTACAAGTTAAAAAAAAGAAAAAAATCTTTAGATGTCAAAGTACATTCATTGCTAATATTACAAGTCATTTGAATTGTTTTCAACCTTTTATCCGGAACTTAAAACACCTGTGACTAGTGACTACCCCAACTACATTTCAAATCAAACTTATAACTGAACTGGTCTTAAGTTCAAATCCCTTTCTAAAGAATGCTTAAAATTTAATTGGTGAATTGTATGATTAGAGATTCTAATACATTTTTTCAGAGATAATAAAAGATGTATATATATATATATATATGGCAAAATAAAAGAGTATACCAAAGTACATGCCACATATACAGCGGGCACAAAAAACAACTCTCTTTATCAACAAGATCCTAACCAATCAATAAAATCAAAGGCATTGAGCATTTTTTAATGTACATTCCCACCAAGTTAAGATTTTATTTAGGGACAAACATTCCAACTTTTTTTTTTTTTTTTTTTGATAAGTAAAGGAAAGAATTGCATTAAAAAACCACCAAAGCAGCGGCTTAAAGATTACAAAGAAGGAAACACCCCCCACTCCTTAGCTGGAAGCCAAGGACGTAGGAGCAGCCCGAACCCCACCCTCAACGGGTTCCCACCCAATCAATAAAATCAACTAAAGTCGAAGGACCATATTTTATAAACAGTTTCGTCCCCGACCATAGGAAATATACAAAAGAATTCTTAAGTTTTTGGATTGACAGCTCTTCTTCCTCGAAAGCGACTTTGTTCCTTGCCTTCCAAACCGGCCAAAAAAGAAACAAAGGGCTTGCTCTCTAAACTCCCTTCCTCTTTTTTCCCACAAAAGACCCATCCCATCCCAGAAGCGTCACCTTAACTGTGGCTGGCAGCACCCACTGCATCCCAAAAAGAGAGCAAAGCAACGTCCAAAGAGTCCTTGCCTTGGCGCAGTGGAGAAGAATGAGATCTATTGATTCTTCGTGCCTTTTACAAAGGTAGCATCTATTCGCTAAAGGCCATCCTCTCTTCTGAAGTTGATCCAAGGTAAGAGCCTTTCCCCACGTTGCTTCCCACCTAAAAAAACTTACCCTAGACAAACATTTCAGCTTTTGATCCGATATTTTATTGTCTTCAAATGCTTGTCGGTTTCTTTCCTTCCACAAAGTCCAAAATATGCATAAGGGGGTGGCCTTCGAAACCTTCTTTTGTTTCCTCCCAACAAAGGAGCCATACCAGTTTAATAGAGCTTCTCTGACTGTGGAATGAAGCACCCAAACTACTCCAAATAAAGAGAACATCTCCCACAGAATCCTTGATTTGGCACAATGAAGAACATGATCAAATTGATTCCTCTTCGACTTTACAAAGAAACATCTATTCACTAACAACCATCCACTTCTTTGGAGTTAATCTATCATCAAGACTTTTTCCCAGTTGGCTTCCAAGCAAAAAAGCTTGCTTTGGTTGAAACTCAAGATTTCTAGATAATGCTCAAAAGGAAGGGTATTGACCTCCCCAACTTCAAGACAAAAAAGAGGAATTCAATAGAAAAAACACCATTTTTTGACTCTTCCTCATCAATTTATCTTGCAATCTTGAGAAAAAAAAAAAAAAAAACCTTAACACCACCTGACTCTCTACTACTAAAGGGTCTAGAGAGGTATGGATTCTAGTGACACCACACCATCCCCTGCCCCCTCTTTTCTATCGCATCCCATGAATCCAACACCCAAGTGTCTTTGCGATCATCAAGCATACAAGGAAAGAAAAGACACAAGGGCTCCTTCCCCTTATCATTTATCTTTGCAAGAACGCTAACCCCTTTCTTCCTTCCCATACTTCCTCTCTATGACCTGTTTTCCCTAAAAAAAAAAAAAAAAAAAAGAAAGAAAGAAAGAAAAAAAAAGGGGAAAAAAAAAATCCCCTTCAAAAGTGAACCTCAAACTCCACTTACCAAGAAAGACTTAATTAAGAGATGAGAGACTTCTCATGCCCAAATCCCCCCTTCCTTCTATCCATGCAAACAATAGGCCAATTTAACTAAATGAGGATTTTTCTCAAAGATTCTAATATATATAGATTGTGTGCAAGTAAAAGTATCATCTAAAATATTACAGCTGTTAGTATGGAGCAATATACACAACGAAATTATCAATCTCATCCAGATGTGAGGTTCTCTGATATCTAGTGATAAATAATAAATATGCATTAACAAAGTGAAGTGATTCTGTAATGATTTTATAAATTAATTTATGTATAAAATGACAAGGATTTTGAGAAGAAAAAGAAAAAAGAACAAAAATTATCAGTGGGGTGGAGAGATATGAAAATATCATTTGCATTTTATGTGGATAATTGATCTATTATTGCTAGTTATTAAGATTTTCTTTTCTTTCCTTTTGGAGAAGCATATTTGACTATTGAACAAGTCCTTTGAGATTGAAAGATGACATTTCAATGCTCTGTTTGCTTGCTTGCTTAAAGGGAATGCACTGTTTTCATGTGAAATGTGTCATACTGTCCTGTGCTGTGTGATACATTATGCTGATACTTTTAGCTAAGTTGCCAGCAAGATCTCCCTCCCTCTGTTTTTTCATGTAAAATGTGTCATGATGTATGCACTATTATCTTGTGTTATGCTGATACTGTGGCTATGTTACCAGCAGAAAAACTAGTCCATTTCATCAGCAAAGAGTTCTAGGAAACGAAAAGAAAGCTTGGAAACTTAAAACAGCCTCTCACACCCCTAATTATTATAAGAGATTCCGACCCTTACCCATAACCATATGGGGGATAGAAAGAAGGCCCAGGCATGAAGGGCCTTCGTCCACGAAATCCAAAAGGATTGGGTCGCCTTCCTCGATACTGTTTCATTCCAGGAATGTTAGTTCTCTTAGCAGATACCTGCAGATCAACCAGAACCCACCACCATAGTCAATTAAATGAAGTTAAAAAATAACTACTTTTTAGACAATTTATATTCAAGGACCTTCAACTGGCGACCATGCAATTCTGATTCATTTAAAAGAAGGGCATTCTGAACAGCATCTATCTCAACAAACTCCACATAAGCAAATCCTTTTGGTTGACCAAACTTGTCGGTCAAAATTGTCACTCTGTTCACTGTACCACAGGATTGAAAATGCTGCTGCACTTCTTCAGGAGTACATGCATAGTCTACCTGTTAAGTCAACACCATAAAGAGAAACATAATTACTCACACTATCAACATTTCCCAGGTGGAAGAAGGAACAGATGGAGAAATATATAATATATATATATATATATATAGATAGATAGAGAGATAGAGAGAGAGAGAGAGAGAAATAAAGCTTATAAAACAAAGACAGACAGAAGAAAAGGAAGACGAAGGACAACAGAGAATCCATATTGATCAAAGCAAAAACAAAAGAATTTTTGTTAATACAATACTAGGATCCTCTACTACAAATAGCAGTACACCGTTGATCATATGATAAAACACAGTAATCCAATCACTTTAGTTATTGAGGATGATCCATATGAACCATGATGAGCCATATGTTTCCATATTCTAGATATTAAAGATATTAGATGAAAGTCAACCAATATTATTTGATCAACTCCAAACAGCCCCAAAATTCATTCGAATAAAGTTGTATTATAGTTTCCAACTTCTCCAAAATGTAAATCAATAGTTTCCAAATTTTACAGTGCAACTACTACAATCTATTTTCAACATTCAAGCAATCTACTTATTTGAATTAGAAGTCAAAATAATCTAGGATTTTCCCCCTTTTTTTTTTTTTGAAATAGTTCCAAAGCTTAATAATAAGCAGCCACTACAGTCCCTCCAAAATTCAGATCAATCTTTCCATCCAATGATTCCCCCCCAACAAATAATTGAATAAATAAATAAAATATACACGAGCAGTCCTCATCACAATGAAGAGGGAACAACCTTGCTATTGGACTGATGGGGTCACCGTCCCTTCCCACTGCACTAATTTCATTGGTTTTCTTAAACAGTGAAAACCATCTTGGGTTTGTGGATTGCTGTTGGTATTAGTACAGTCAAAGATTTAGAAGTGAGGATAGGAACTGTCATAAACTTCAACTCCATTGGACGGGCCAGTTTTGCCAAATAGATTCACCAAGTCCACTATCTGCTCTAATTAAGCCCTTTTTGCTACAACAGTCAAATGATTTTCCCCCTTCTTGCAAAAGGGGCTGCATCCCAAGTATTCGTGAAGTTTAGAAGAGGTCCTCAATGGATGAAGCTTTAAAAAGGGAAAACACAAGGAGAACAAAATAAAAGAAAGAGCGACAATCCTCCCAAATCACCATAAATCATCCACCATCTAGTTCTTCAATAAAATCTTGAAAAGATCTGTTAAGGTTGCACTAGAAGTTGATATTCATACTTCAAAGGCTCTTCAGTTCCATCCTCACCACAAAACCAGAGCAATATAAGGATTACTAGTAACACATTGCTCCTTGTTCCCATGAACTTTCCATGCCAGCTAATAAAAAATTAATGCAGTCTTCAGAAAGACATTGCATCTCAACTGGAGACAAACAACAACCAAAACTCCCAATACAGACATAAAAATAAAAAAGATGATCTAACTACTTCAATTGGAGCCATAAAAGACAAAAAATAAAAGAAGATCCAATTACTTCAATGGGAGGTATTCTTTCTAATCCCTTGTTTTCTAAATGATACTGCTAGTTGTTTAGTTTGTAAGCCAACTGCCATAGATTACTAATATTCTATGAATTGATTAAACCCAACTGCTAGTTTTTCAATATTCATACTGTGGAGAGTAGTAGGGAGGCAGACTAACCTACTCAATGAGGAGATTCTCGGAGATTATCGAGGATTTAGAGTTAAGGGACTTGCCTTTGCAGGGAGGTTCTTTCACTTGGAGGGATGACCTGAATAATCAGTCTCATTCTAGGCTTGATCGGTTTCTGGTATCAAATGAATGGGAAGGTCACTTTACAGGGGTTGTGCAGTGTGTCCTTCCTAAGCTAGTTTTGGATCATTTTCCAATCTTGCTAGATGGGGGAGGCGTGAGGAGAGGCCCAATGCCTTTTAGATTCGAAAATATGTGGTTGAGGAGGAGGGCTTCAAGGATAAGGTGCAGGCTTGATGGGAAGGTTTCAGTTTTAATGGGTCTACTAGTTTTGTTTTGGCAACGAAGATGAAAGCCTTGAAGCCGTTATTGAGAGACTGGAATAGGAATGATTTCAATAAAGTTGAAGCCAACAAGGTGTTGGATTTGAATCAGGTGGACTTTTGGGACAAAGTAGGATTAACCCAGCCACTTACTGTTCAAGAGTTGGAAGCTAGGAGATAAGCAAAGGAGGATTTTAAAAAATGGGTTCTCCTAGAAGAAATTTCTTGGAGACAAAAATTAATGGAAGTATGGCAGAGGGAGGGGGAACACTAGTTTCTTCCATAAGATGGTTAATGCTCACAAGAGGAGGAGCTTCATGACCTAGGTTAAAATCAATGGTTCTTGGTTAACAGAGGAGAATGAAATTAGAGTTGGAGTGGTGAATGAGTTTAAGGTTTTGCTGTTTGAGGAGGGTGGAGACCCAACATTAGTGGTCTGTCTTTTGCAAGGTTGGAGGCTGTGGAAGTAGCTAGACTGGAGGAGACTTTTTCTAAGTAGGAGGTGTTGGAAGCTCTTAAGGGCTTTTGTGGGGACAAAGTGCCTGGGCCTGATGGTTTTACTATGGCCTTTTGGTAGTTTTCCTAGGGTTTTGTGAAGAAGGAGGTCATGGGGTTTTTTAGGGAGTTTCCTGACCATTGTCGATTTGTAAAAAGTCTGAATGCAACTTTCCTAGTTTTGATCCCAAAAAAAGGAGAAGTAGAAGAATTAAGGGACTTCAGGCCAATTAGTTTGGTGGGAGGGTTGTACAAGTGGCTGGCCAAAATGCTAGCCAATAGGCTAAAGCTGGTGGTGGGTAAGGTGGTCTTTAAGGCTCAAAATGCATTTGTGGAGGGAAAACAAATCCTAGATGCTGTCCTTGTTGCTAATGAAGTCATAGATTCGATTTTGAAGAGCAATGAGGGGGCAGTGATGTGTAAGCTAGATATAGAAAAGGCGTATGATCATGTGGACTGGTCCTTTTTGCTTTTAGTTATGGGCATGATGGGATTCGGGGAGAAATGGCTTCGATGGATGCAGTGGTGTATCTCCACAACTAGTTTTTCTGTTTTGGTTAATGAGACTTCTTTAGGTTTCTTCCAAAGTTCTAGGGGTCTAAGGTAGGGGGACCCCCTTTCTCCGTACTTATTTGTGATTACTATAGAGGCTTTTAGTTACCTTCTAAAGAAAGTCGTAAATGGGTGTTTTTTGTTAGCCTGCAAAGTGAGGGGTAGAGGTGGTGAAAGGGCTCAAGTGTCTCACTTATTATTCGTTGATGATACTTTGGTTTTCTGTGGGGCTTCTCAGGATCAGATGACGTATTTAAGTTGGATTCTAAAGTGGTTTGAGGCCATTTCGGGGTTGAGAATTAATTTGGATAAAAGTGAGTTAATCTTGGTGGGTGGTGTGGAAAACATAGAGGCTTTGGTTGCAGAACTTGGGTGTAAGGTTGGGAGTCTCCCTTCCTCTTACTTGGGATTGCCATTAGGTGCTCCTCATAGATCCATGGCTGTTTGGGCCGGAGTGGAGAAGAGATTTCGGAAGAGATTAGCTAGGTGGAAGAGCTAATACATCTCCAAAGGAAGGAGGATCACCTTGATTCGAAGCACTTTGGCAAGCATGCCCATTTATTTCATATTTGTGTTTTCTTTGCCCAAAAAGGTCAAATTGAGGATAGAATAGATTCAAAGGAATTTGTTGTGGGGAGGTGGGGCTCTTGAGCAAAAACCTCATCTTGTTTGGTGGGGTTTGGTTTGCCTAGACAAAAGAAAAGGGGGGCTGGGGGTAAAGTTCCTTTCCACTCTCAATAAGGCACTTTTGTATAAATGGAGCTGGAGATTTGCTAATGAGAAAGGGGCTTTTTGGAATCAGGTGATAAGGGGAAAGTTTGGGGAGAGCAAGGGGGTTGGTGTTCCAAGGAAGTGAGGGGTGGGTATGGTGTGGGGTTGTGGAAAGCAATTAGGAGGGAGTGACATGTTCTAAGTAATAGACTCTCTTTTGTGGTGGGGAATGGACAAAGGGTGAAATTTTGGAAAGATAGATGGGGCGAGGATTCACCTCTTCGTGTTTCTTTCCCCACTTTATTTGCTTTAGCTATCTTCAAGGATGCTTGGGTCAAAGATGTGTGGAGTTCCACTAAGAAAGGGGGAATTGGAGCCCGCACCTCTCTAGACCTTTCAATGATTGGGATGTGGATGAGGTGTACATGTTTTTTCTAAGCCTTATGGGAAGAGAGTTTAACAAGATTTAGAAGATAGGGTGCTTTGGAGAGAGACTAAATGTGGGTAGTTTTCCATTAAGTCTCTCTACAAAGCATTAGTTTTAGGCCCTCCAGTCTCTTTTGCTTCGACTATCATTTGGAAAGCTTGCGTGCAGCCTAAAGTGAGTTTTTTTTTGGGTGGGAAACAACGTGGGGAAAAGCTCTTATTGTGGACCAACTTTAGAAGAGAGGATGGCCTTTAGCGAATAGATGCTACCTTTGCCAAATGCATGAAGAATCAATAGATCACATTCTTTTCTATTGCGCCAAGGCAAGGACTGTTTGGGCGATGTTTTTTTCTCTTTTTGGGGTGCAGTGGGTGCTGCCAGCCATAGTTAAGGCGACGCTTTTGGGCTAGGACCGGTCTTTTGTGGGAAAAAAGAGAAAGGAAGTTTAGAGAGCAGGCCCATTGTGTATTTTTTGGACGATTTGGAAGGCAAGGAACAAAATTGTGTTAGAGGAAGAAGTGTTGTCAATCCAAAGATTTAAGAGTTCTTTTGTTTATTTCCTTTGGTCGGCAACGAAATTGTTCATAAAAGATGGTCCTTCAACTTTAGTTGATTTTATTGATTGGGTGGGAACCTATTGAGGGTGGTGTTACTTTTGCACCTCCGTTCTTAGCAACTGGGTTGTTCCAGCTGGGGAGCAGGGGGTGTTTCTTCTATGTATACTTTAAGCTGCTGTTTTTGGCGGCTTTTTCAATTCAGTTTTTCTCTTTTACTTATAAAATAATAACAATAATAATAATAATTCATGAGAGGCCTAGGATCAAAGCTAAGAGGGACCAATTGGCAAGACAAACTAGGACTATAGGTTGTGAGAGGTGTGAGTGGCCAATGAAGTATAGAGGTTTATCCCTCAAGGCAACCTTAGAGCCCATGAGTTTCAAGATCCAACCAACAAGGTGTCTAAGCATCATGATGATTAGAAAAAGTCCTATCTCTTTGTAGCGATAGGTTTAACTGGATTTTATCTTCCCTTACACACAAGCTCACTTATGGATTGAGAGGTTTCAATGGGATTTCTTGGTCCAGTCTAGGGGAACTTAACAAGGACAACTTGGGTAAGCAACACATTTTTTGATAGGTAATAAAAGGGCTTGCATTAGAAACGCCTAAAAGCGGCGAAAACAATACACACGAAGGATACAAACAACGTCTAAAAAAGCTAGGTAGTAAGGAGACGAGAAAAGGCATTACCCTTACTTGACAAACAACCAATCTATAAAATCAATTATAGACAAAGTGTGATCCTCTATATACATCCTAGCCCAATTCACAAAAGCATTCATGAAAAAAGATTTGATTGCTTGGTTGGACTACTCGATGTCATTGAAGGCTCTTCCATTCCTTTCCTTCCATAAAGTCCACATCAAACATAAGGGGGCAGCCCTCCACACTTTCTCCCTTTTTTTACCCACAAAAGAACCATGCCAACCTAACTAAGGAATGCATAACCCACCCATTGCACATCCAAAAGGGAGTAGATCAAGTTCCACAACAATCTAGCCTTGCCACAAAAAAGGAGTTGATGGTCAAAGGTTTCCTCCTCTTCTTTTCACAAGTCGTACCTATTTAGAATATTTCATTCCCTCCTTTTCAGCTAGTTGAGAGTCAAAATTCTGCTCTAAGACACTTCCCAAGCAAAAAAACTCACCCTCACTGGAGCCTAAGACCTCCAAATAATACTCCATGGAAAAGGATCTCTAGAAGCCCTCGTGTAGGAGCAACAAAGGAATTTAACTGAAAAATTGCCATCCTTTCTCCAGCTCAAAATGTCCTCCACTTCTCTACTCACAACCAAGGGTTGTTTTTGAAACAAAGACTCCACTTCTCCAATCTCCCAATCATTAAGATGTCTTGAAAAGCGAGGGCTCCAACTACCCAAATCCCTACCCACCTCCCATGCTTCTGACACCCACCTGTCTTCATTTATTGCCAAAGAAATAAGTTAGGGAAAACTTCTTTCAAGGTTTGGTCCTCACACTATAACTCTTTCCTAAACTTAACCCTTCTCCCATTCCCTACTATAAAATGGGATCTACATCTTATGCCCTTCCATTCATTTCTGATGGCTTTCCACACCCCCACACCATAGCCTCCTCTCACTCCTCTCAAACACCACCCCCCTTCCTCTACTCCAAACTCAGGTAAGCAGCACATTGTTTGTCAACCCAAAGAGGGATGGATGTTCTGTCTAGAATGACACTGTTGAATGGTAAATGTGACTATAAAGGTTTCCCATAGAGCACAACTCCCTTATGACACTCGATATAAGGGGATGGTTGGGACACTAATCTCATGGGTAGAGGAAACTGATAATGTCCTTGGAAAGCAATAGAATTGTATCTTCATTGTTGGATTCATTACTAAAGATGCATCTAAAATTTGCTTTTGGTAGATCTATGTCGAGGAAATAGACCGTCCACTTCCATGTTCTCTCGCATTTCCGCTTTGGATTTCATCTTCTTTAGGAACTTTAACGACTGTGAATCTCATGGGCTTAGTTCCTTATTCTTTTGGATACTGTCTCAGGTGTATGCTCCCATTTGAAAGATATTGAGTCTCTGGCTAAAGTAGTTTATTCTCTTCTAAACCCCTTTTTGGTTGAAAAGGGGCATTCCAGACATTTAATCACGACAGATCCAGCAATGAGATAGCACCACATATAGGTGCATTGTGACATATATTATTTGCTTTGGCTGCAGAGACTATCTCCTTGAGGGGTCCCAGCCATGCAGCAAGCGCTAGGGACAATAATCTCATTCCAAGGTAACTGCTTTTTAGGTGATTAGTCCAAGAATAATTCTAGGATTCTTCAATGCAAACAGTCTTCTAGTAATGAAATATGGCGGAGGGTTGCATTTTTGGTTTATTTTGGTCGTCAGTGACTGAGGAGTTTGAGAGCATACTTCCAAGCATAATTTTGAGTAGTGAACTTGGGAAGGTCTGTAAACAACATGCACATTCTTTAAACTAAAGGTATCTTGAGGACAGTAGATTCTTTTATTTCCTATAAAAAAAAATGAGTACACTAGCAAAAGTTCAATTTAAGACCCACTTTGCATGAACCCTAGCTTCTCTCTTTTCTCTCTCAGCTCTTTGTTAAAGGCTCTTAGCTTTTGCTCTTACACACACAACAGTAACAGTACTGCCATCCCAACTCCCATCTGAACAATTGATTCAAGTTTCTTGTATTCAGCTTTTGAGGGGAAAAAAAAAAATTATTATTATTTTCTTCTTTTTTGAGAAAAGGTTTTATGACATTCTTCTTTTTTATTTTCTAAATGGTTGGCAAGAAAATTTAGAAAGAAAACAAATTACGCATTCCTCATTCCCTAGAATCATAGTTTAGGAACTAAGAAGAACTTCATCATTCTTTTTTTTTTGATAAGTAAGCGATTATATTAACGAAGGCAAAAGCCAAAGAGCATACAGGGAGTATACAAGGCTACAAACCCTTAACCAAAAAACAAAAGAACCCCACCCCTACTTGGAAGCTATCCACTCCAAGAAATCTATAAGGGAATTCGACTCCATATCAATGTACACTTTAGCCCAACCCCAAAAATTATACACAAACGAAGTCTTTAATTTCTGAAAGGCTAACACACCCCCTTTAAAGGCGAGCCTATTCCTCTCCTTCCAAATTGTCCAAAAAATGAAAAGCGGGATGGACTTCCACACTTTCTTTCTTTTTCTCCCCACAAAAGAGCCTTTCCAACTACTAAGAACCTCCTTTACAGAATTAGGAAAGACCCACTGTACACCACACAAAGCAAGAATAATATCCCATAAACCTTTTGCCACCGTACAATGAATAAGAATATGATTGATAGTTTCCTCTTCACATCCACACAAGAAGCACCGATTAGGAAGGTGCCATCCTCTTCTCTGCAATCTATCCAATGTAAGAACCTTCCCCCAAGTAGCTTCCCAAGCAAAGAAAATAATTTTTGTTGGAACTTTGGCCACCCAAACATTGCTATGGGGGAAGGCCGCTTCATCAGCATTAACCAACACCCTATAAGCTTCCTTAACTTTAAACAGCCCGTCCGCTCCTCCCCTCCAAAAAACCGAATCTTCCTCCATAGATACTCTATAGTTCCTCAACTCAACTAACATATTGTCCACCAACCCCAATTCCCAATCGTTGAAGTCCCTCAATAGTCTTAAGCTCCACCCTCCTTGACTCAGATTCTGATCCCAATAATCCTCCACAGTGGCGCTTCTTTGGACAGCCATGGAGAAGAGGTCCGGGAAAGCTTCGGACAGCACGTTGTTTCCACACCAAGGATCAATCCAAAATCTTACTTTATTGCCTTTTCCCACCTTGAATACCATGTTATCCCAACACCAAGTGGACTCCTTCAGAATTTCCTTCCACACACCAACCCCAAACACCCCATTTGCCTTCTTTGTTCTCCACCCAAATTCCTCTTTCCCATACTTAGCCTCAAGCACTTTTTTCCACAGCTCCTCCTTAGCCCGCGCAAACCTCCAAATCCATTTGCCAAGGAGAGCTTTGTTTAACCAAATTAACTTTCTTAACCCCAACCCTCCCTTCTTTTTATCCGTACATACAACCTCCCACTTGATTAGATGAGCCTTATTCCCTCCATTGGCTCCTCCCCACAAAAAATTCCTTTGAAGCTTTTCTAGTCTTCTTGCCACTGATTTAGGCATGCGGAAAAGTGACATTTGATACAAAGGAATGTTGGCCAGCGTGCTCTTAATGAGAGTAATTCTCCCTCCTTTGGACAAAAAATGACGCTTCCAAAGAGCAAGCTTCCTCCTCATTTTCTCCTCCACCCCATCCCAAACGGAGGAGGCCCTATTAGGCGCCCCAAGGGGCAGCCCCAAATAAACAGTGGGCAGCTGTCCCACCTTACACCCAATTTCCGCAGCCATATCAAGCGCCCCTTCCACCTCCCCTACCGGAATGACCATGCTTTTCTCCAAGTTAATTTTTAAACCTGAGGCGGCCTCGAACCATAATAGGATCCAGCTCAAGTACAACAGGGACTCTTTCTTTGCCTCACAAAAGACAATTGTATCATCCGCAAATAGGAGATGAGTTATGTTTACGGGCTGCCCTCTTCCTTTCCATATCCTACAGCCATAAATGAACCCCCCTTCAACGGCCCTCGATATTAACACACTAAGGACTTCCATTCCCATGATAAATAGGTAGGGGGAAAGGGGATCCCCTTGCCTAAGACCTTTAGAACTTGAAAAGAAACCAGCTGGAACCCCATTCACCAACATTGAATATTTGATGGTAGAAATACAGCTCCACATCCATCCTATCCATTTTGATCCGAAGCCCATCTTATGCAAAACCTTTAAAAGAAACTGCCAATTGATATTATCAAACGCCTTTTCAATGTCCAACTTACAGATTAGGCCTTTCTCTCCCCTTTTTTGCCAAGAATCTATTACCTCATTTGCTATTAGGGAGCCGTCAAGAATCTGTCTCCCTTTTATGAAGGCGTTCTGGTCAGGGGAAATCACCTTATCTATGATTTTTTTGAGCCTATTGGCCAGCACCTTAGCCAATAATTTATAAAGACCCCCAAGCAAACTGATTGGCCTGTAGTCCCCTAAGTCCTCTGCCCCCCCTTTCTTCGGAATCAAGACCAGAAATGTATGATTTAGGCTCTTGATGAACGAATTCTGATCATAGAATTCTTTGAACATATCCAAGACATCCTCCTTGACAATCTCCCAACAATTTTGCCAAAATGCTACAGTGAAACCATCCGGACCCGGGGCCTTGTCCCCATTCATCCCCATTAATGCAGCATAGATCTCAGCTTCAGTGAAAGGAAGCTCAAGAGCATCCGCTTCTGATAGGCTGATCTGCTTCAGCACAAGACCCCCTATATCCGCCTTCCAATCCGCGTTTTCCGAAAGAAGATGCTGATAAGCATTTACTATTCCATCCCTCACCTCTTGATCTTCTGTAAGTCTCACCCCATTAATCTTAATTTTGATCAGATTATTGACTCTCCTGTGGGCATTAGCCATACGGTGAAAGAATCCCGTGTTCCTATCCCCTTCCCTAAGCCATATTTCCCTTGATAGCTGTCTCCAATGCACTTCTTCCATCGACACCCATTTTGAATAATTCTCCTTAGCTATTTTTTTGTGGCCTAACTCTTCCTCTGATAGAGCCCTCTCTTCTTCCACTACGTCCCATCGCTCCACTTGCTGAAGGGCTTCAGCTTTGTTTTTCTCTAACCTTCCAAAGACCTCCTTATTCCAGATCTTTAAATTGTGTTTCAGACCCCTCATCTTAGCTGCTAACCTGTAGCTCGGCCTTCCTCTAACCACTATCCCTTGCCACCACCCCTCTATCAGCTCTTTGAACCCCTCAGCTTTGAGCCACATGTTTTCAAATTTGAAGGGGTAAGGACCTCTCCTTAGACCACCTCCCTCAAGCAAAATCGGAAAATGATCCGAGATTGGGCGAGGTAATCTTCTTTGATTAGCCCTACTGTACTGATCTATCCAATTGGGGGACACCAGGAATCTATCCAACCTGGCCCACGATTGGTTATTGAGCCCCCCACTCCAAGTGAAGGATCCCCCTTGCAAGGGAATATCAATAAGCCCTAACTCATCTATGACCTGGGCAAACCTCCTCATAGCTGAAGTGATCCTCCCATTTCTACTCCTTTCAGCTTGGTATAGAGTTGAATTAAAATCACCTCCTAGACACCATGGGTCCTCCCACAGTCCTCTAATTGCCCCGAACTCCTCCCATAAACACTCCCTATCCTTTCTGGAACAAGGACCATAAACCCCTGTGAACACCCAGATTACTCCATCTCCCACATTCCTGAATCTACAGGAAATGGAGAATTGGCCCTCTTCCACCCCCAGCAATTCCAGAGATCTTTTGTCCCAGCAAATCAAGACACCCCCTGCTGTCCCCATAGCATTTAAAGCCTTCCAATCAAGATATCTCCCCGGCCCTAGACTCCTCACCACCTCTTCAGACATAACTTGCATCTTTGTTTCTTGAATACAGAACAGGTCCACCTTTTGGCTTCTGATAACTGACTTGATAACTTTCCTCTTGGACCTGTCATTCACGCCCCTCACATTCCAACTCAGAAGTCTTACATTCATTGGACAACTGAACTTTGGATCCCTCTGCCCTGTTGAGGGCCTTTCTTCCTAGTGTCCCCTTCATAATTAACAGAGCACTCCAATCTCTTAAGCTCCCTTTCAAATCTTGTAGTCTCCAGTAGTCCTTTGTCTATTATTTTCTCACTTCTTTTCCTGATTTTTCCTAAGAAGTTCAAAATTTCCTTCTCTAGACCTTCCGTAGAGAAACCCAAAAAGTGGCTGAACTTAATCAGGCTACTTTCCTCCCAATTGAGCTGGTCCTCCTTTCTGCCCTCTTGACTAGCCCATTGGTCTGTAGTCCACCCCAAATTCCTACCCGTAGGGTCATCGCTGCTGATTTCAACCATGTCCCAACAGCCCTCCCTTCTTCCTGAATGATCTTCTGTATTTGGTCTTCGCGACCCACTTCCAACCAGAATTCCTTCTCTTCTCCCCCCAGAATGGTCGTAATACTCCCTCTCCGGAGTCCGACCGAAACAAAGAAGATTAGAAGAGAAAGACCCTTGAACCCTGGTACCCCCCATATTTATCTCTGAGACATACCTCGCAGCTTCTTCTTCTAGCATTCTTTCAGCGCTCGGGTTGATTGGGTCCAGCTGTTGTCTTCTCCCCATTTCTTCCTCTCTGCATCTGGTGAACTCTTTCTCTAAGTCATCAGCTTTAAAGTGACCGTTGGAGCAAGAAGGAGGGGTTATTAAAAGAGGCCCATTATCTGAAAGGTGGGTCTGGGCTAAATTGGATTTCCCCTTATGAGCCTGGCCCATACCATAGCCTGCACCCCGCCCCAACCTATTAGGAAGCCTCGGCCCAGACTGATCCCCCTTTGGGGCATCAGAAGCTGGAGGTGACTTGGGCCCAAAGGCCCGAAGTAGCCCAGAAGCTGTAGGCCCAGATTTGGAGCCAGGCCCCTGCGGCGAGCCCACTCGCGTCTGGGCTCTCTTTACAGAGGGGCCCATGTCCTGCGACAGACAGTCAGTCCCATCATCTGACTGACTCTGCGCCTCGGTTTCCACGCCCACCAACTGCTCTACTCGCGTAGCAGCGCGTGAAGCTTCGTCACCTTCAACCTCTCTCGTTGATGGATTCCACCGGCTTTGCTTTCTCCCCTCTTCCGTCCTTATCGACGGCATCCTCTCCCACCATAGGGTTACAGAGTATGTCGTCTCTTCAAACCCTAGCTCTAGAGTGTCAGGGAAAGTCTCGCCGTCCGATCTGACCAAGACCCTGGCCCACTGCAACTCCTCCAAGCTCTCCGTCTGAGGGTCGACGTCGAGAAATCCTCCACACGCATCTCCCACCCTTTTCAGCACCGACGGAACCCATAACGACATTGGTAACCCTAATATTCTCACCCACACTTCCTTTCTTGTCTCCCCTTCCTCCAAACAGCCTGAGTTTGGGTCCCAGCACTCCAAGCCCATTTGAACACCTCTCACAGCCCTGATGCCTGATAGATTAACCCGTCTCGCTTCTTCCACAAATTCGAATTCCAGCAGCACACGTCCTTTTCCCATACTCGCCATCCCCATCTTGCCTTTCAAACCCCAAGCTTTGGCCATTTCCCCACCCAAGGTTTCCAAGGTTACCCCTGTTGTGATGTTGGGACTCCAGCTTCCGATCAAGCAATGTTCTAGTCTACTGAGATTTCTACTTAGTTCCTCCCGAGCCACCTCCACTCGTATGATCTTGGACTCCTTGTTCCACCCACCCTTCACCGCATCTGCAAACGACCTCCCTTTCGTCATCTCCGTGCACTGCCTTCCCCTTACCCTCATTTCTTCTTGTTTTTCCTTATTAATAATACTGTTATCCAACTGATAGAGAGCCTCCACCATCGCCGACCATCCCCCCTTGCCTCCTTTGCCCTTCGGAATACAGATACTATAACTTTTCAACTCCAAATCAATAACCCCCAACCGCAAAAAACAACCCCCCCTGTTCGTAATGCGCATCAGAGAAAAGTTCCTCCCCTTTTCCTTCCAACCCTTTTCCCATCTGCCTTCATTCACATCTTCAATGCACTGATGAAGGCCTTCCATGAACAGTCCAACGCTGAACATCCCCATGCGCACCCAAGACGATACCCCTTTCTTGCTTTCCGTGATGGTTATTAGGGTTTTCCCTCTCCTCTCCTCCATTTCCAGCACGAAGGACTTGGACTCCACCCCAAAGCTCCTCGTCTTCCTTTTCCTCCTATTCTCCGCGCGAGAAACATTCTCGCCGCCGGCGGGTTCACTCGCTTCCTCGCTCTCGGCCGCCCTCGTTCTCTCACTCGCTCTCTCACTCATGTCGGAAAAAATATAAATTCTCCTAAGAAATTTTTAGAGTTATTTCCTTTTCCTCTTATATCAGCAACCAAATAGTAACATAGTCATCAAAGCATCTACCACTAAACAAGTAGGAGCCATAAGAACTTCATCATTCTTATTTTTAACTCATTTTCAGTTGTGAATAAGTTTATTATATATTTCTCTAAAATATGAGCCCTTTGCTTGGGTGTATTCCTTGCACCAATGTCCTAGGAGACCTATGGGTCCTACTTTGGGGCTTTGAAAAAACATTTTGTTGGAGTGCAACAAAGCCGTTCTTACAAGGAGGACAGCTGAAGCGACTTGCAGCGTTAGGTGAGAGTCTCATAGGGACCCCAAGGACCCTAAATACTCTTCCCCCCCAGCCCCCAATGAACCAAGTAAGATGTGGACAGAATCAGATTTTACAAGAATTTCTCATGAAGTTTCCATTTTTCAATGGTATTTATTTTTTAAAAGTTCATATGCACACTACATCAAGTGTACTCAAATTTTATGAAGTCCTCTTTGTTGGAAATTATTAAGAAATTTATTTTTAGTTTTAGAGTTTTTTGAGGCAAGAAATCAAGCACTAAAAATATTTTAAGAAACTTCCTATTTTTGAGAAAATATTGTTGAAGCTTATTTTGTTTTTATGTTGGTGAATCATTCTTCCAAATTTTTTTGCTTGTCTAGCAAGTTTTCCAAAGTAAACAAGGTGCATTGTACCAAAATAAATTTGAAGATTGAGTTCCTTAAATCCTTTCCATATAGTTTTTGATAACTGAATTATGAAGTTATGATTACTAATACATCTTTTCATCCTCTTCCATCTTTATTCTATTATTCTTGCTGATACTTTGACATTGTTGGGTGTATTATTGTGAGCCCATAACTAATAGGTTTAGGGATTCCTTTACCCTCATTCTGTGTTCAACATGATTCTGTATATCATATTTTCTTTTTTTGATAGGTAAAATTTGATAATATATAAAAAGAGCTTGGAAAAGGCGCATCAAAGTACATAAAAAGTATACAACTAGCACTAAAAGGCAAGCAAGAAAGAAAAAAGAACAAGGACCAACCAACCAATCAAAACTGACACCATAATTACCCAGAATACCAAACTACCCCCCAACTGGCTGTCTGCCACCACCATTGCTCCCAAAACCAAGAAACCTCCCAATCCTAGACTTCTCAGCATCAAGTTCAGCAATTGAAGGACCTTTAATTCTTGAAAGTAAACTCGATCTACCTCCCAAGCAATTTTGCAACAAAAGCCGCTTTACCAATCTAAGAGTGGAGTTATAGCAACCTTATGCATCAAGAGCTGGATCTCCACTGCTCTTCCTTCTTTCCCTGACTATCGGAGGAGAACTTTTGCAATTAACCAAAGAGTCCAGATTTCAAATCTTCCTTTTGAAACGGGATGATAGTTTGGCTCCCTCTTCACCCCCGAGGCATTAACACCATTCCCTTTTCTTGCCTCTATTTTCCTTAAAAGGAAGATAATCTTCTTTTCAAAACCCACAACTAGCATCCCCACAAAGCTTTTAAACTTAGCCCAAGTTAATGAAGATGGCACAAAAAAAATGCTCCTCCCCCATTGTATAGAAACTAGACTTCAACTAAGAGGAGTCCGTCTCCTTAGACCTAACCACAATATCCTTATGTGTAGGACATTTCACAGTGTTATGTGGAAATTTCAACAACTTGCCATCTTGAAGCATCATCCCAAGCAGCCTATTTCTAGATCCTAAGGAGCTCAAAAGAAAGCTTAACTTTCGACTAAGACTCATTCTCTCAACCATGATCATCTCCTAAGTGTTAATTCACTGGCCCACAACCATTGCCCACAACCATTGATGGGCAACCCAATTGTAGAATTGAAAGGAGAAGAAAGGGAAGATGATGGCCTACCTATGAAACCTATTACTTTTGACACCTACCTCTTTAGACCCTAAGACCACCTTCAAAAAGGGGTCCACAAAGATCACTATGATGCTAACAATTCTCTCTCCGACTATCACACAAAGTTCTTGTTTTGACAATTCAAAAGTAGGAGAAGGCCTTTTACTAATAAATCGATATTCAAAATCACTCGGGATCCCTCGCTCTATCAAAGCATCGGATTTCTAAATTCTCATACGACCCTCCCATAATTCCTTCTAGAGCCTATTGAATAATTTTTATAGATTCCATTATTTCACCAACTCGTGCTAAATAATGAGATAATGAATCTCCTCCTTTTTGCCATAGGACTTCCCAATCAAATTCGCCATAACACTCATAATGATCAACTTTATGAAGATCCCATTGTATTTTGAAAGCTCGTAGCATTGGTCCTGACAAACCCCAATTTATTTATTTTTTTGATTGGAAACGACACAAAGATATATTAATAGAAAAAAGTACAAAAAGAAGGATGAGAAATCCTCCCGCCAAAGACAACTAAATTACAGGAAAATACACAGAAAACAAACGAACTCTCTATAAAGGACCAATCCTTATGGAGTACACACCGCTAACCAATCATTCTAAAAAAATAGGATTACAAGTAGTAAGTTTTTGATATTCAGCAACCCCTGTTAAAAAATAATCGCAGAAATCCAAACATCTATCCATCCATCCATGTGGTAGATCAGCAGCTACCCTTCCAATATGAAAATAATTATGCATCATTCTCATATTAGTGGCAGCATTGAATAGATCATAGACTAATTCTCTTTCTCTGAAAATATAGAAGAAAGGAGTTTGTGCAACAATATCTTCCATAAAAGGGCTAACCCATCATAAAGGAGAGCTTTGAAACCTTCTTACCCAAAGCCCCTCTAATGGGTTTGACATCAACACTTTTGGACTGACCCTTGGAGGAGGGAATGGGTGGGCAACTACAAATAAGCGCAAACCCATTTTATCTAGTTGTCTAGAGCTCCCTCCAATAGAGTTGACTTTAGTTGCTATGGGTTGGCCCAATAAAAATTTGTAAGAGGTCCCATTAGCAATTCCTTTTAAACAAGGTTGGCCTATTGAGCACGAGCCCACAATAGCATGGACAACTTGGTTGGAGCAATTAGGCAAGGCTCTTGGAGATGTAGGCCACCCTCAACCTTGTCCTCAAGAGACTTGAGGCCTAATGACCCATAAAGAGACCTATTAGGCTCAACAACCATGATGTCGTCATGTTTAGAAAAAGCTACCTCCGTCATTGCATGCATAGGGAGACTTGGCTCCAAACACAACAATTGCAAATCCTCATTAACATGTTTCTCTTCTTCTATCCATACTCTCCCAGCCGCACATGAACTTTCCCCAATTCATTCCTAACTTCTGGATCTCTACACCTTCCCTTACAACCCACCAACGTCAAACATAATGGAATCTCTCACCATAGTTAAATGGAAAGGACGTCTACACTATCCACTACATGCAATTTACCCAACATCTTCCCCTCATTGGACTTGACGAGGATCCTTGCTCATTGCAGATGACGCCTCTCCACTGTCTCCTTATCCATTGCCATGAAGCCTCCACACATCACCAAGTTGCTTGAAAAACTCTTTTCCCCACAAATGTAGTGACAACCCTATCGCTCTCACCCAAATTTCTCTAGCACAAACCCCCATGTTTGAAGCAATCAATTTCTAACCTCCACTAGTCCAATTGCAATCTTCTCCCTCATATAGTTTGTTCCCTAGATGTGATACCCTTTCTTCAAATAATACGAGCGAACCTCCCAACAAAAATAGTTGTGCATCTCCTTTCAATCTCAAAGAGTCCACAATTGGCATCTGGCTTGAAAAATCACCCCATCTCCCTACTAGACACTTCATGAGGTGCTCCAAATTTTCCAAAACCTCCTCTTGCTCTCAATCCAGATTGCCTCACCCACCTCCCTCTTACATCTGTCCACCACCTTTGCATAGGAAACATCCTTTGAAGGGGCTCCCCACTCCATTTTCCTCCAACCTTTGAGCATTCTCCTCAGTGGCCTCCGAAGGCCTAGGCATAGGAACAACTCCTATGCTCTTAAGGCCCATGTTTTTTCAAATTCACTTTGAAGCTTGTTCAATATAATATGTAACATTTTTTTTTTTTTGACAAGCAAGCAAAAAAATATATTAACAGCGCATATCAAGAAGTACACCAAAGCACACAAGATGTACAAGTGCACCAATATAATATGCATCATATTCTCATGTATGAGTGCATCTTGGACTGGTTCATCCAAACCAAATACCAGTTCACTGTACATCAAAAGGATGATTTGATGAAGTTAACAGAATCTGAAACATAAGTTGACAAAGCAATGGTGATTGAGAATATAAACGGAAAGCTTTAGCAGGCAAACTGACTAAGCAATATATTAGTTTTCACCTTTTCTCACTCTTTAGAAGTTGAATTGAAAGTAATGATTTATTTACTTGTACCCACAAACATTGGAAAGTGGTAATGGGTTGGGGTGAGAATGTGGGACATTCCAGGTTTGAGTCCTAGTAGGGGCCCAAAAAGGGAAATGTTACTTATCAAAAAAATAAAATAAAAATCTACCCAACCAAATGCTTGTGAATCTTCATACGCATACTCAGTGGATACTAAAACAAAAGCAGCCATAAATATTACTACAAGAATTGCATATTATATTGGAAAATTGTCCATATGAATTGAGACAAGAAAAGGATTATTAGACCTCACATTACCAACATATATGGATCGGGAATCCACCTCCTCCTTTTCAGCCTGAGTTGCAGAAGCACTAGAGGAATCTTCATGCAAATACATAAAAACAAAAACAATTAATCAACTAATATAAATTCTACAGATAATCAGCATCAAATTTGGTAAATGAAAAAAGACTAATACAAGATGACAAGAGATAACATGTGTGATTGAATTATTCAAACAGTTCAAAACAGTATCAGAAAAAATTCACATTGCTACTTGCCTATTAGTTGAAATCTTGAATTTAGGTCTAGTCATGGTCCAAAAGAAGGGTATCCTATCAACCTAAAAGTTATAGCACTGAGCACTAAATCTGACAGAAAATTTTTTTGATGCCACTTTCAAGTTGACAAAATTTTCTATAAAGTTGTATAAAGCAAAATGGAAACATTAAAGTGCCGTTGGACATCCAAACAAGTCCTGATGTAAGTTCAACATTTTGGACAATGTACAAAAACTTTTTTCCCACTTACACAAGTAATTTAGTTAATCAAGATAACTTTTTATCGGGTTATTTTGTCATGGACTCTACAACCCTGTCGACCAATCATGTTTTAATTAACATGCACTGGATAACGACAAGTGTACACACTTATAGAGCAACAACAAATTTTGAGTAAATGCATGATTATGTTTTAGTCAACAATTTGGTAAAATGTCATAGATTAGGGAGTCAATTATTAGACTAGGAAGCACTTCAATATCAAATAAGCCTAAGAACAGAAAAGCTTGCAAAGCAAGAGAAAGGGAAAAATTAACTAACTTTTTGGACATATAACATATTGTTTGCTACCCAAACTAATTTCCCAATACCCCTCTGTTAGGGGACCTAGCATTCTACCCACATTACAATGGCTTTATAATCCTTTATTTAATTTTTTTTCTCAATCTTTTTTACACTTTTCCACAATTTGCACACATTTCATATTTATTTGGATCCCTAGTATGGGCCGTCCCCCCTTTGTTTTCATTCTTAATTCTATAATTTTTTTTTTATGATAGATTTTTAATTCTATAACTTGACAAAAAAATTCCATAAATATCATCTAATGAACAATACATGTCATTTGCATTAACCAATATGAATAAACAATAGTAATATGATCAGATTCCCCTTGGAGCGTAGTAGAGGAGGCAGATTGTCCTCTACCACGAGGATATTTTTTGAGGTGATTGAGGATTTAGAATTAAGGGATTTGCCTCTATAGGGAGGCCCTTTCACCGAGAGCGGTGGCTCAAATAACTAGTCTAAGTTGAGACTTGATCATTTCTTTGTCTCTGAGGATTGGGAAGGTCATTTCACTGGGGCCATTTAGTGTGTTCTTCCTAGGCCAATGTCCGACCACTTTCTTATTCTTCTTGATGGGGGAGGGCAGAGAGGTCCCACATTTTTTAGATTTGAAAATATGTGGCTAAAGGAGGGCTTCAAGAATGCACTGCAGACGTGGTGGGAGGGGCTCATTTTTAGTGGGTTTGTTAGTTTCATTCTGGCTAAAAAGTTGAAAGCCCTAAAACCTATCTTGAGATCGGAATAGGGAAGTCTTTGGCCTTGAACCTAGTGGATTTTTAGGATAAAGAGGAGAGTTCTCTCTCTCTCTAGAAGAGGTGGAAGCTAGGAGGGATGCAAGGGAGAATTATAAAAAATGGGTTCTTTTAGAAAAAAATTTCTTGGAGACAGAAATCAAGGGAAGTATGGCTGAAGGAGGGGGATAAAAATATGAGATTTTTCCACAGCATTGCTAATGCTCATAGAAAGAGGAACCTGATGGCTAGAGTTAAAATTAATGGGGCATGGTTCACAAAGGAGAATATCATTAAAGAGGAAGTGGGCAGAGCCTTCCAAATTCTACTTTCTACCACAAGTGACTAGGGGCCCAACATAAGTGGACTGCCTTTTGAGAGGTTTGATGCTCAAGAGGTTGTAGGGCTGAAAAAACCTTCTTCAGAGGAAGAGGTTTATGATGCTCATTTGGGTTTTAATGGGGACAAAGCATTAGACTCGAACAGGTTTTCTATGGCATTCTGGTAGTTTTCTTGGGAGTTTGTGAATGATAAGGTGATAAGCTTTTTCAAGGAGTTTCATGAACATGATCGTTTTGTGAGGAGTTTGAATGCAATCTTCTTAGTGTTGATTCCGAAGTAAGAGTGAGTGGAAGACTTGAGGGATTTTAGGCCAATTAGCTTGGTGCGAGGGATGTACAAGTGGTAGGCCAAGGTGTTGGCCAATAGGCTAAAAATGGTGATCGCTAAGGTGATTTTCAAGGCCCAAAATGCGTTTGTGGAGGGTAGACAAATTTTGGATGCAGTGCATGTTGCCAATGAAGCCATTGATTCAATTTTGAAAAGCAATGGGGGTGCAATTCTATGCAAACTTGACATAGAGAACGCTTACTATCATGTGGAGTGGTCCCTCTTGTTTTCGGTCTTGGAAAAGATGGGTTTTGGGGAGAAGTGGATAAGGTGGATCAAGTGGTGTATATCCACTGCCAGTTTTTCAGTCTTGGTCAATGGAACCCCTTTTGGCTTTTTCCAAAACTCTAGGGGTCTAAGGCAGGGAGATCCTCTCTTGCCTTTTTTATTTGTGATTGCGATGGAAGCTCTGAGTTGCCTCTTAAAGAGAGTTGTAAGCGGGGGTTATTTGTTGGCTTATTAAGTGAGGGATAGAGGTGGTGAAGGGGTTAAGGTTTCTCACTTGTTGTTTGCAAATGATACGTTGATCTTTTGTGAAGCTTCCTAGGATCAGATGACTATTTCAAGATTGAGAATTAACTTGGATAAAAGTGAGTTAATCTCGGTGGCTTCGGAGCCTTGGGGAAGATTACCCTCCACTTACTTGGGGATGCCGTTGGGTGCTCCTTGCAAGTCCGTGGCAGCTTGGGATGGAATTGAGGAAAGGTTCCTCAAGAGGTTGGTTATGTGGAAGCGACAATACATCTCTAAGGGAGGGAGAATCACCTTGATACGAAGCACCTTGTCAAGCTTGCCTATTTACTTCATGTCTATCCTCTACATGCTAAGGTTGGTTAGATTAAGGTTGGAGATTATTCAGAGGGATTTTCTGTGGAGAGTGAAAACCTCATTTAATAAGGTGGGCGACTGTTTGTTTAGATAAAAGAAAAAGAGAATTGGGGGTTAAGAGTCTTTCTACTCTTAGCAAGACTCTTCTTTGCAAATGGAGTTGGCGTTTTACGAACGAGAGGGGGGCCTTTCGGAATCAAGTAATTAGGGGGAAGTATGGGAAGGAATGAAGTGGATGGTGTTCTCACAAAGTAAGGGAAGGGTATGGTATAGGGCTGTGGAAAGCAATTAGGAAGTTTTGGCACCTCGTCAGTAGTAGACTTTCATTTGTTGTGGGTAACAAGCAGAGGGTGAATTTTTTTAAGGATAAGTGGTGTGGGGCTACATGATTTTTTTCCCTTCTTTATTTGTCTTAGTTGTTTCCAAGGAGGCTTGGGTGAAGGATGTTTGGAATTTCTCTAGACCTTTCAATGATTGAGAGGTGGATGATGTGGAGAGCCTATTGTTATGTTTGTGTGGGAAGAGAGTGAATTTGGATGAGAAGGATAGGGTGCGGTGCATGGAAACGAAGAGTGACGATTTCTCTGTTAAGTCTCTCTACAAAGCCTTAAGAGTCAAACTCTTCAATTTCTTTTCCAACGAAGATCCTCTGGAATTCGTGTGTACAACAAAAAATGAGCTTCTTTGCTTGGGAGGCCTCATGGGGAAAAACTTTAACTTTGGACCAAATTCAGAAAAGGGGATGAGCTCTAGCGAATAGATGTTATCTTTGTCAAATGGATGAGGAATCCATAGATCACTTACTTCTCCATTGTGTAAAGACAAGGACTTTGTGGGAGATTTTTTTACTCTTTTTAGAGTTTTGAGGGTGCTTCCTTCTTCAGTTAGGAAAACTCTTTTGGGTTGGAATGAGTCTGAATGGGTCCTTTGTGGGTAAAACGCGTAAGAGAGTTTGGAGAGCAGACCCCTTATGCATTTTTTTGGACAATTTGGAAGGCAAGGAACAAAAATTTCCTTTGAAGATAATGTATTGTCCATCCAAAGGCTAAAAGGTTCTTTTGTTTACTTTCTTTGATCGGAGGCTAAGAAGTTTATAAAAGATGGTCCTTCAACGTTAATTGATTTCATCGATTGGGTGAGCTCCCATTAAGGAGGGGTTGTTTTTTGTACATCCTTTTGGACAGTTTTTTTGTTTCAGCTGTAAGGGGGTAAATGTATCCTTCTTGTATATCATGGGCTACTATTTTAGCTACTATTTTAGCACTTCGTTGTAGTTTATATACTCTTCTTTACTTATCAAAAGAAAAAAAAAACCAATACTAATATGAAAAAAAAGAGTAATATTCCTTTAAGGAAAAAACTTATTAAAAAAAGAAGGAGAGAGCAAGCAAGGACAAGCACTCATTTACAAAGCAAGAAAGAGCAAAATATAAGAAAACCAAGCCTTTCAATAAGGACTAAAGGTGTCAAATGTGAGTCTCATCACACAACAAACCCAACCCCCAAAACTATTCCCATTTCTTACCTAGAAAAAAATCCACCATGCAAGTTGTTAACCATTGCACCCAGCTCATATATCCTCTTATCGAGTAACAGTAAATCCACCAGCCATGCTCATCATGTCCAGCTAAAGAAACAATTCTCATACATCTCTTTCAGAGAGAATATGCCCTAAATTCTGATTTCCAGTGAGTCCGAGACCAACCAAGAAGCAGATCAATTTCAGCTTAGATATCCATGACCCACGACATGTCATGGATAATGAATGAATAATATCCTAAAAGCAACACTAAAATTCTCCATCAAAAATAAAATTTTAAAATTATTTCTATATGAAGAGGAGGAATCCAACTCTAGATCTCAATAAGACACATGAACATACACCAAAACTCCCCTTAGATAACAATACCCAAAAAGCCAATAATCACCAACTGTAATAGTGAAAAGTAACAAAAATATTCACTAGTTTCAATAAAATTATGACACTGTTCAGGGAAAACAAAACAATTTGCTCCAATTATTTGCACTCACAATGAAAAAGAATTCAAAGGAGACTTGGATACATGTTCAAATCCCACTCAAAATTTTAACACTACAGGAGACTTGGATACATGTTCCAATCCCCCTCCAAAATATTTTGACACTAATCATACTTTTGTAGGCTTCCATCTTAACCCCATTATTTTCAAAACAACACAACAGGAAGTTCATTCACATTCATTTTTTCTCAAGTTCCAAACAAGCTCCTTTATTTTCCTTCCCCTTTCCTTCACATTAACTGAATCCCAAAAAAGAGCCTAACAAGTTCTAGTTTCCCAGCACCCAACTTCTAGATCACTGAAACCGCTATGATCATCAAGTAAAAATCTCAAAAAAACAAAACAAAAAAATTTAGGCATTTCACACCTTGAACTGCACCCATCTCCTTCTCAACTTTAGCCTGCATTTCACGAAGAGCACCAGCTTCTTCCTCAATCTCCTTGAGCCTCTTCCTCATATCCTCAATGTTCTATAAAACCCACCAAAAAAATGTAAAGCAACATTTAGAAAATAAAAACTTACCAACAACCAAACAATTCTTAAACAACAATTACTCATGAAATTTTGAAGCAACAATCAGGGGAAAAAATAAAAACAAAAGATAGAATAAGACAAAATCAGCATTTCGTTAAAAAAATTCAAGCAAAAATTATCAAACAAAAGGACTTTAGAGTTAGGGTCAGCCTCTTTTGTAAAAAAGGAAAAAGTTCAAGAACAAGTCACAAACTAAAACCCTTTCATACTTTCAACGTTCTAAAAATATCCACAATATTTTCTTGTACAATTTTCAAGCAAAAGTAACCGCATAAAAACAACGGAGAGGACATCAGAGTTAGGGTTTCAAACAATAACTAACAAAACAAACCCCCAAAAATCTTCAATATTTCACAAATACCAGCCATAATTTGTTAAGAAAAGTTGAAACATAAAATGATAAACAACCACAAAAAATTAAGTAACAATTAACAAATCAAAAAACCCTTCCATGTCTTTAATAATAATAATAATAAATAAATAAATAAATAAAACCCTAGAAGGGAAGTGAGGCTAAGGGCCAGCCTCTTCCTGGAAAAATTCTATTAAAAGAAATCAACAAATCAAACCCTCACAAATCTTCAATGACATAGAAAATATCAAGAACATTAAAATCAAGAAAAAAAAATATATAACAGAGTTCAGCTCATCCTCCTCTTCCCAAAATTTCAAGCAACAAATTAGCAACCAAAACCCTTCCGCATCTTCAATGTCATACAAATACCACCAATATTTCGATAAAGAAGAAACACATTTGAAGCGGGATAAAAACAAAAACCCTAACCTTGGAGTTAGGGTCCGAATCATCTTCGGGCCTAGAGACCATGTCGACATCTTCAGCATCGGCATCCATCTCTCCCTCATCGGGGATTTCTCCTCCGTAGACTTCGTGTTCGTGTTCGTGCTCCTGCTGCTCCATGTCCATCTCTCTCTATCTCCCTCTCTCCGTCTCTCTCTGTGGGGGTCGGGTCTGCGGAGATCGGAGGATGTGTGTTATGCGATTCGCAGAGCTATTCTCACACGTGCCCCTTTTAGCCTCTGCCACGTGACTTGCACGTGCTTTTACTCGGAGCTTTGCTGGAAAATAATCGTTATTTAAAAAAAATAAAAAATAAAAAATCTACAGGGTTCAAAATATTTACACACTTTATAACTCTGATTTCAACTTTAAAATTAGAACCACGATCGTATTGATGAATATGGTTTTAATCTTAAAGTTAAAGTGATGTTGTTTTTTGGTTGAATAAAAAAAACTAAGGTTGTGTTTGGTTCGAAAAATACTAAGAAAAAAAAATGTAAAAGAAAAATATTTTTTCATATTTGGTTGTCTTATAAAAAAAAAAATCAAAGAAAATAAAATATAATTAAAACTAATTAAAAATTTATGTATTTTAAAATTATTTAATCTTCATATTGATGAGTTAAACTAAATAAAATAAGTTTAAAGTAACAAAAAAAATAATTTATCAACTTTTAATCCATTTTTTTATTTTTCTTCACTTTTTTTTTCTTTCTACTTTTCATTTGTATTTTTTTCCCTTACATTTTCCTTCAAATTTTTTGGGAACCAAACTTGTTTGATAACTATTTTTAAAGTAATTTTGAAAAATAATTTTTGAAAGCGGTTTTTAAAAATTGTTTTCTGATTTTTATAAAACAAAAGTCTGTTTATAAATTTAAAATATTTTTAATATTTTTAAATATATTTTAGAAATAATTTTTATATCTAGTATTTTATTTTTGTATTATTCTACATAAAACAATCCTTAAAAAACAAGTGAAAATAATAATAAAAACTAAAATATGTTCTATAAAAAGACTATGTTTTTTGTTCTTAAAAACAGAAAATAGAGAATAATTTTGGTTAATGAACATCTTTTTGTGTTTTTTATTTTCTATTCTTAAAAACAGTTTCCAAATAAACCCTAAATATCACTTAAGGTTACAACCATCAATTGTGTTTTTATAATCCAATGTGTACATGATAATGTGGCATGGGCACACTACTCTAATGAATATTTTGAAAACAAATCTAAATTTATATTTTTTAGAAAAAAAAAAATTGATAGCAAACTCCCTTTAAAGATAATGCTTAGATTGGGAGTTTAATTTCAAAGACATAACCATGCATGATACTACAAAATGAGAAATAGGTTAAATGAGATAATATTTTTATAAAAGCTCACATATCATTTAACTCGATGGATGAAAATTTCACATTAAATTTCCTTTGGATAATATTCAAATATTTTTTTTGCATTTTATTACAATTTTTTCATTGTTCTAACTTTTTTATGAGTTTTTTTTGGCTACTATGAAGGTAGAATAATGCATCAAATTTGACATGTCAATATTAAAATATTTTATGAATTTTATTAATATTTTCAAAATCAAATTGATCATTGAATAAAAAAAATTACCAATTCAGGATTCATTGGTTGAATTGATGACATTATAAATATATAATTTATATATTATTTAAAAATCAAAATTTTATTTAAAAATTAAAAAATTAGTTTCAAATGAGAATTTTAATTTAAAATTAAAAATTTTAAAATTATTTTTAAATCATAAATTTATTTTAAATTTAGAAATTTATTTAAAATATGAGAGACACAATTTTTCAAAAATTAAAATTAAAATCACAAAATTTTAAAATGATAAAGTTGAAAAAATAACAACGGTAAAATAAGATAAACAATAATTGGAAATAAACTAATAAAGTAAATACAAATAAAAATATAAAGAAAATAAAAAAATGGGAGTGAAACGCTATTATAGGCTTATAGCCGTCGGCATGGGACCTGGAAGAGGGAGGGGCGGGCTCGCGCAGCTGTAAGATCTGCAAGGGGGGCTGGAGTTGGAAAAGGGGAGGCGGCATGGCGTCCCGGACGTTGGGCTGAAGGTGGGACCCCGGGGGGGTGGGGGAGGCAGGGGCAGGAGCTGGAAGAGGGGAGGGGAGTGGGGCGGGGGATTATTTTGAATTAGCTCATCCAAAACCGGTCTATCAGCCGGTTCGCCGGTTCGACCATCGGTTCCTACGGTTCAAGACGGATTTGAAGGTTGGCCGATTCAAAGAGCTGAATTGGATCAAAATCATGACCGATCCGATTTTTAAAATACTGAATTTTATTGTAATTTAAGTTTTGTTATATTTGATTTTTTTTTTTAAAAAAAAATTATTGTAATTTTTATGATGTTTTAGTGATTTTCCAAGTTGTTCTGGAAGCCAGATTGTTGGAGTTGGGTTTGGGTGCCCAAATGGGTTGACCCGACCCAACCCAAATAAATGAGAAAATGGAAGAGTAGTTATTAGGAGTTTTAAAATTACCCAAAAACTATTACTATTAAAAATAAAATAAAAAAGTTTTTTTTTATTGTCCCTCGGTGAAAAGTCTTTCTTCTTTTTCCCTAAAAAACCGGAGAAAAAGTATGTTTTCTTTTCTCTTGGAAAATGAAAATGAAGAATGCATTTTTAAATTTTTTTTTCTCCCTTGAAATAAACAAGAAAAAAATATCATTCTTCTGAAAAAACAAAAAGTCATTTATCTTGAGTTGTGACAAAGTATTCGTAGTTCCATTTATGATTTGAGGTGACAAATTTGGCTAGTGAAATAACCAATCTGAATAAGTCTTATTATTCATCATTGGTATCAAAGTCTGATAGGTTGTTTTTTGGCTTTTGTTTTTTTATTTTTTCTCCTTTAAAAAAAAAAGTGTTTTCATTTTCTTTGAAAAAGAAATAAGAGAAAGAAATGTTTTTCTATTCTACAAAAAAATAAAAATAAATAAATAAACAAAAAATTGGGGATAATATGATTTTGGATATTGTTACAGAAATAATAATAATAATAATAATAATAATAATAATAATAATAATAATAATAAGATAAGAGCCACTTAGAAAATAAAAATGTGAAAAAGTGTTTTCTTTTTCTTTGAAAAAGAAATAAGCAAAGAAAGAAATGTTTTTATATTCTACAAAAAAAAATAAAAATAAATAAATAAGCAAAAAAATTGGGATAATATGATTTTGGATATTGTTCCAAATAAATTAAACTAATAATAATAATAATAATAAAAAGATAAGAGCCACTTGGAGAAAAAATAGGTGCAAAGTGCACCCACTCCAAGAGTCTAAGACGAAATTAAAAAAAAAGAGGAAAAGACAAGAGTTCGAGAAAAGCCCTTCTCCAAGACAAATAAAGTGGAATATTGCTTCTAGGATTCTTTTTGAAAAAGTAATAATAATACAAAATTTTAAATATGTTTTAATCTTATTGGTTTGAACCTTTCCCATTGATTTATTCAAATAGAGGGAAAAGGGATTGCCTATGAAGAGACTTGATCCTTTGACTATAGGTATAAGAGTCTTGTACTCTACCAACTAGACTAGATATTTTTTTTTTGTTTTTATAAAAGACTATGATTATTGAAAACAACATCTAGAGTTATGGAAGACATTGTAAATAATCATAATATTGTTGTTCCTTTTAACTTCAAGTGAGGAGATTAATTTTTTTTTCTGCATGTTACTTTTTTATGTTTTATACATATAATGTAAATATCTTATATGCAAGATATGACATGAATATTTATCGTTTGATAAATGAATGTCTTTTATGTGCATGCATGTCTTCAATTCTTTTGTATATGTTATTGATACATGCTAGTTGTATAATATTTTTTTATGGAGTGGGAGGTTTTAGGCTAAAAAGAAATTTAAGTAATTTTTTGCCTAAAATTAGAAATACTTGCATATATTATTTCTAATTTGTAATAATTAAAATTGTATATAGGAGCTAATTGGGAACATAGTAAACTTTTGTTTCTATTGCAATTTAAGGTTATTATACATTAGAAGATGAGTAGAGTAGGTAAAAGTATCAATATCCATAAAAGTACCAATTAATAAGATTGTGCAATATCTCTAAGTACTTGAATATGTTGATTACAACTAGGAACATCATAATAGAATTAAACAAGGATGAAAAACTGAATGCCAATAATTACAAGATTTGGTATCGCAAAGTTCAATATATCCTTGAAAAGCGAGAGACTCTTGAAACATCGAATCATGTCATGCAAGAATCTAAACAAGGAAACTCTGCTCAACATAGAAGAGACAAGGAGGCTTATATGGCCCG
The DNA here is from genome assembly GCF_030704535.1 of Vitis vinifera. Taxonomy (NCBI): domain Eukaryota; kingdom Viridiplantae; phylum Streptophyta; class Magnoliopsida; order Vitales; family Vitaceae; genus Vitis; species Vitis vinifera. The sequence continues at coordinate 3,150,635 of NC_081820.1, forward strand.
GAAGAAAAAGAGTTCTTAAAATGTATGCAAGATGATCTCTTAATTAAGTATGAGGTTTACCAAATTGCTCATGAAATGTGGCAAGCTCTAAAGGAAAAAGTATGATGGACTTTTAGCTACAAAGTTAAGAGAACTTGTAATGAAATTTAGAAATTACAAGATATGACCAAACCATTCAATGAAACAACATCTCAAGGAGATGAAAAAAATAATCAGAGAGCTTAAGACATTCAAACATGTCTTCACTGATGAGCAACAAGTTGAGGCGGTCATCAAATCTCTACCAAAGAGCTCTGAACATATGGTGAATATGACACATGATAAGAGTGTCAAGACCTTTGATGATATAGTTTGCCATCTTGAATTGGAAGTCAAGTGACTCATGGCTGCTAGGCCTAATGAACAAGCTCATTTGGCTGAATCCAATTCTTGCAAAAACTTTCGACTTTAAGCATAATAGAAAATTCTTTAAGAAGAATAAGAGATCTGATGATGCTTAAAAAAAAAAAAATTGAGACACGCAAGAATTTTAAGCGTGTTAAGAAGGATAAGAGCAAGTTCAAATGCTATAATTGTGGCAACTAAGGTCACTTTACTCGTGAGTGCATTGAGTCAAACTAGACTTAGTTTCCACTAACCATATAACTAGAGACCAAGAAGCATATGTAAAGTTTCGATGAATTAGTTTCAGTACAAGATGAATCTATGTAGGAAACAACTTTAAAGTTGAGGTCAAGGGTATTGGAACGTGTAAATTGGAGTTGCATGTACCCTATTCCTACATGATGTTCTTTATGCTCCAGATATTCGATGAAATTTGGTCTCTGTGTTAGTCCTTCTTGGTTTGGGTTTTCATGATTCGGTAAAAAATAAAAATTATTATTATCATCTTTTTAACAAGTCTTTGTTTTTATATATTTTATATCATAATTAAATGCATGATCCATACAAACTTATCAATAAAATTATGACTATTTTTATATAAAAAATAATCATACATATATCATCATATTTTTATATTCGTAAATCCGTTAAAATTAGATAAATTATTATTTTAATATTAAATATACTTTTAATATTAAATGGTTCTCTTGTTATCAAATATATTTTCTTATTTTTTATTCTAGACAACAAAAAGGAGCAGCCACCCTCTTCCCATAAGCTTGAAGAGGGGCCTAGGTATCCTACGGCAAATGAAAGTTGTTTCGGGATATCGGAGAGTTCAGGCCACCTATGATGACAACTAAGGTTGACAGTGATGGTGTGGAGACGGAACTTTCACCATCGATAAAACCTTCAGACGGTGAAGAGCATATATTTATTAATGAAGAGGTATGTTTATTAATAAATATGTTTTTTTACATACAAATATCTCTACGATTCCTTAAGGGATGGATGTATTTGAAACCTTGAATTGTATATCTTTAAGAGTTGTCATTACAATTACCGAGCAAATCCGTCATTACTTTTTATCGTTCTATTTCAAATAGGGATAAAGGTATGATAAAAATAAAACCGAATTATAAAAATTTTGAAAAATGGAAATCAACAACAAGATTAAAGGACGAAACATTCCACTAAAAAGAACAAACTTAAAAACATCATATCATGAGTAAAGCTTTGACACTACATTGTGAAGACATTATTCTCATTTTTCTTGCATTGCAAGTAAACGAAAATATTAAAATATATTTTATTAAGGAAATGAGGTCGGAGAGAGATCTTATATGAGTAGGTTACACAACTTCCAAATATGGATACGGTTTTTATGATATAGGGCTGCTTTGTCACTGAACTCAGGTCTTAAGATAATGGCATTGGTCATTGCATTGTGGCAACTCAATCCCATCTGCACCATGTCCTGGCAACAACTAGTAGACAAATCCTTAGTCTCATTTAGGAATATCCTCTCAAAGAACAATGGCCCGCATCCTTTACTTAGCTTCTTCAAGCAACGAACCAAATAATTTTCGACGTCTGGTGCAACAAGAATGTTTTCGTTTGGTGCGGGGGCGTAGTCTTGTTCATTGGCTTGGAATGCCATTCCTGGTGATGCTAGAAAAGCCACGGTAGCTAAGAGAAGGAATGCCAGGATAGAGACATTGCAAAAACTTGCCATGATCAATGCCTAAGAATAGTAATCTATGTAGAGTTGTTGGCAAGTAATCTTCCGATGAAGTTAGATGGGGTGAAAAGGTTCTTATACAAAATTGTGTGGGGGGAGAGGGGTGGAAATAGTTTCAGTTTCATTTGCTGTTTCCATTCTCTGTAATGAATTAAATTGAAAGCTACTAAATGGGTGAGTTTCTTTGTCTTCATTAAGGTGCATGGTATATAAATTGATCAAGCTAATTAAATTGTGATTAGAACATTCATTTCAAACTGATAACTAACTAATTAACCTTTAATTAATTACCTCCCATGTTGATTACATTCTCTATTGAAAATCAACTCTTATTCATGTGTGACACCCCTTTAAATTGGTGATTAACAATAAAAAGAAAATAAGGTTTTAATTGATTAACTAAATAAATAAATAAATAAATAAATAAATAAATAAATAAATAAATAAATAAATAAATAAATAAATAAATAAAGGTATTTTGAAGCATGGACATTATACATCAAACACAATATGCATAAGAGCATTGGTGAAATGAATTGATTACTTTATTGCTTAGTATGTCTAATATTGAACCACAAGCTAAGCTTGTTGACTAAGGCTTAATTAATTAAAGATATTTTTCTTTCTTTTTTTTGTTTCGTTTTCTGATTTAGCGATATTATGATTTTAAAAGCAAATCTAAGTATTATGAATGTTTTCTTGAATAAAAGAAAATCTATTTCATCCATAAGTTAAAAAAGAATTACAGGGCAAAAAAAAAAAAAACCTATTTATGCTTTTATGTTAAACCCTTTCCTTCAATTAAAGTTGTAACCAGTGTTGGAAATTTTGTAAAATATCATCAATTTTTTAGTGAAATATTGCATGTTGAAAGGGCGACATATGGTATGTGATCAAGATATCTTGTTGCTTTGATTTTCAAAGCTGTTTCATTGAGGGCATATTTCTATAGGAGGAGGATTGTGACATGGACATAAGGGTCTTTATGACACAATCAATAATTTGATTCATTTTCAATTAAACCTTTCTTTAACCTTTTTAGGGGTTATTACTTTCTTGGTAGCTCAACACATGTATTCTTTACATGTATGTGCGTTCATAGCATAAGACTAAAGCAACCTAAGCCCACACCCAACCCATAACTTTAGTATGATGAAAGAATGTGGTATTCCTTATTAAATCCACTATTTTCCCCTTCAAATTTTCAATGTGGGATTTCTCCTTCTTAAACCCAATAAAAAAAATCATTGAAGCACAACCACAAAGGAAAGGGGCAAACCTGGTCCTCAAGTATGAAATGGGATAGCTGTGATCAAGGAGTCAAACCTCTTTCAATGTTAAATTTACACATGCAAAAGTAAATCAAATATTGTTTATTTATTTATTTATTATTTTATCATCTGTTGAAGTTTTCCTCAATATTTCTTTGAATTTTTATCAATTTCAGTCTCACTCATAATTTTTGTCAAAATTTTCACTAATATATCTTGATATATTTGTAAAATTCATCTAGTAGTATATTCGTAAAACCTGATATTTTCATCCTTGATTGTTACTAGGCTTTTTAAAATACTCAAACACATAACAAAGCAATAATTAAGTCCAAGGAAAAGCTTTTCTATTCTTTGCAACATTTTTTTTTACTAAATAATAGAATGTTTCTCATTTGTAGAGATAGACATGGTTGGATGAACCACCTTAAAACCTTACATTCCTTTGTGTATGGATTATTAATTTGTTTTATGTTTTCCTATTGATATGTTTGTACTGGAGCTTTTGCATATATAACAAGTGGTACCAAAGCTTCCCCATGCACAACATATGTTATTGCGAACTCATTTAACTTATTTTGCCACTTCCACATAAATATTAAATAAATTAAAATTTTTTATTTATTTTTAACTAATTTAAATTATATTTGATTTACTTTTATATTTTTCACAATAAAACCAAACATAAGAAAATCATTTTCGATAGCATATAAATGTTACAAATTTATAAATAGTTCAACAAATTTATGTTACTATGGTATTAAATAAATAAACATTAAAATGTTTTTCTATGATCTTAGGAAATAAATATATAACTAATATTTAGGAGGATGAAATTATAAAAAAGTATCTTAATAAGATAAACGAGGGCATTATTTTGATGTCTTCATGTCTTCTATTTTCACAAACAAAAAAATAATATTAGCTCTTATATAAAATGTTGGAATTCTTAAATGCTTACATAGAAAGGATAATGGCTTCTAAAAACTACTTTAAAAAATTGAGATATTAAGAAACTTTAATTATCTCAATTTTAAAATTTTAAAGTAATTTTTTTTATGCATTTCATATAATTGTTACTACTATTTCTTGTTTTTAAAAACTTAAAAATAGGAAGCGTATTCAAATAAGTAGTAGACAATCATGTTTTAAGGTACTTTCTCTTTGGTAGGATTATTGTTCTCCATGAGTTTGATTTATCTATTGACCACTAAGCATGCCCTCCCGTCTCTTTTTAGGTACTAATTCATAACTTAAATTCATTTACAAAAACCTACACTGGGAAAACAAATAATTTCAAGCTTCTCAACCATTCTTTTAGGTAGTTTCTTTTCATCATTTCTAATTAGCATTAGCTTGAGATCATAAGGAGCTCTTCATACAATAGTCATTACAAGAGGAGGATTTAAGATTGGGTTGGCATATTAAACGCCATCAATTTTAAAGAGTTACATTAATAAATAACATTATTTCAAATTATGTACCAATTTAGTCTAAATATAACTATTTCAAAATAGTCCATCAATTTATTTTAGAAAATTTTAAAAATAACCTACAAGTTCATTTGGTCTAGTCAAATCCACATTTTTACTTTTCTCAGTTGTAGCCTTTTAGGTCTAAATCTCTCTTGAAGAGATATTAATTTTTTTTTTTCTTTTTGACTATTTTAGAGTTAGAGATTCTTTCTACGTATTAAGTTAAAACAATAATTTATAAAGTATAGAGCATACCATGTCTTACTCTTCATTGAAGACTTAGTTTCTATATGAATAACTTGGGATGTCATATGTAAGTATAGACACATCTAATGAAGGCAAAGTTGGTAATTGATAGCATTAAGTGGTTTTTATTTATTTTTAACTAAGAAAAAAATGATTTTTAATTGGTTTTTAAAAAATCTACATGAGCGCTCTCAAGCAAAGCCCTTAGTGCTCAAGCATTAGGAGCGCTCAAGCATTACTTGAAGTAGTCCTCAAGCATTGGAAGTACTCAAACACTCCTTTATGCACTAGACCTAGAATTTTCTAGAATTCTACAGATATTTTTTTTCCATTTTTTAATAAATAATTTTTGTAAAATTCTAAATTTTGTCCAATAGTTCTCTATAAATACCATGCCATAAAGTTATTTATTTATTTATTTTTTAGAGAGGCAAATTTTGGAAGATCGATTATTTGTTTTCCTGCATTCCAATTCATGAGAGAGATCCACATCCCTTGCGGAGTAAAGCTAGACTAGTGTAGGTATTGGGAAGTAAGTTTTAGGGATAAAATCTTCGAGATAAATATGTATACTTTTCTTTTGATAATTAATTTATACTTTGTGGTTTCTAACCCCATAGTTTTTATATCTAATAGCTTGAGAGAGATTTAATTTATATCTACCTTTTTCATATAAACATTGTTTTCTTTTGCAATTTATTTATTTTTCATTTTCTATTTATTAAAAAGAAATAAAAAAAATAAAAAATAGGCTAAAAATAAGTTAATACCTGTTCATTCCCCACCTCTTGGGTATTCATAAGAAAGATGTAAAATTTCAATGTTTCTCCACCAAAAAGTTCTATTATATTTGTTAATCAAGAGACATCTCCCAAAAGGATGGATGTTGGACAAACTTGTATTGCTTTAAGGTTTGACAATGCAATTACCAGGCAAAACCATAATTACTTTTCACCATTTTATTTCAAATGGGGATAGAGGTATGATACAAATGATTTTGAAAACCTCATGAAAAAATGGAAACTGACAATAACATACAAGCATCCAACAATCCATTAAAAATAACAAACTTAAAAACATCATAACATGGCTTTAGCTTTGAGAGAGCTTTGACACAACATTGTCAAGGCATCATTCTCGTTCTTATTGCATTACAAGTTAACAAAAATATTAAAATCTATTATTAAGGAGATGGGCTTGGAGAGATACCCTATATGAATAGCTGACACATCTGCCAAACATGGGCACGTTTTGCAAGATATAGGGGTGCTTTGTCATTGAACTCAGGTCTTGTGATAAGCGCCTCGGTCATTGCATTGTGGCAACCTATTCCCATGGTCACCAGTTGCTGGCAACAACTAGGAGTGAGAAGGTTAGACTCACCTAGGAATATCCCCTCAAAGAAAATTAGCCCGCATTCTTGACTTAGCTTCGTTCTGCATTGTTTTACGTAGTTGACGAAGTCTTGTGGAAGAGTGTATTGTTCGTGGGCTTCGGATGCCAGTCCTGGTGATGCTAGGAAAACCCCACAAGCCAACAGAAAGAATGCAATGAAGAAACCATTGCAGAAACTTGCCATGATCGATGCCTAAGAATGGTAATCTGTCCAGAGCTGTTGGCAAATAATCTTTTCATTAGATGGAGTTAGATAGGGTGAAAAGGTTCTTATATATACATCTATGGTGGGAGAGGTGGTGGAAATAGTTTCAGTTTCATTTGCAACTTCCATTCCACTGTAATAAATTAAATTGAAAGTTAATAAATGAAGTGAGTTTCTTTGTCTTCATTAATATGGTACATAAATTAATCAAACTAACTAACTTGTGATTTGAACATTCATTTCAAGCTGATAACTATCTAAACTTTTGTTCCCATATTGATCACAACCTCTTTCGAAAATCAACTCTTATTAATTGCCCACAAGAACATCATGCAAACTACCTAGGGATTTTATTAGCACAAAGCCATGCTGAAGCATAGACATTACAATTCAATCAAACTCAACATACATAAGAGCCTTAGCGAAATGAATCATTGCTTTATTGTTTGTTTTCCATATACATAAGAGCCCTTGCGAAATGAATCACTACTTTATTGTTTTGCCATGTTTAACATTGAAACACAAGGCATGCTTCCCTCCACTTTCCTTAAGCCATAGCTAATAATAATAATAATAATAAAATCATTCCATAAGGCATGAAATTTTAAAAGCTTCTCCAAATTTAGTGCCATTTCCCTCCACTTTCCTTAAGGTTATGTTTGGCTCTTAGAAAATTTAAGGAAAAAAAAAAAGAAAGGAAAAATAAAAGGAAAGAAAAAAAATGAAGGAATATAAAATACACTTACTGATTTATTCTTTATCATTCCAAACAAAAAATATATTTAGGATAACAAAGAATTATGCACTAGCTATGTATAGCAAGTATGATATTATCATATAAATAACTATTAAAGCACTTAAATTCCATGATATCAATGATACTTGATCAAGGTAACATGCGGTTAAAATCGCATAATCATAATGATTCAGTTGACACTCTTTTAAAGCAAATATAAATAGTTAAGTAGTATAGATTCCTAAAATTAAATTGGTCTAATAATTTTTTTAGGTTATATTTGGTTCATGGAAATTTAGGAGAGTACAATGAAAAGAAAATAGAGAGAATATATTCTAATTTCGAAATATAATTGCCTACTTGAATACCACTAGAACTTTTATTGATGCGGTCAAGTTATAAGACATAAATTCAAAGTTTGGGTAAATATATTTTGAGTTTAAAATTAGAACAAGATAACGACATTTTAAAATTTATAATGTAATTGTAGATCAAGCACCCTAGGTATTTTGTTTGAATATTTTTTATAATTTATTAAAAATATTCATATTTTTCATAATTTTCTAATATGTCTTTTAATAGTTTGATACGTGCAACTAAAAAACTTAGGGTCTTTGTGTGAAAAGGTCTGAACATATTATTTTGGATGTGAGATCAAGAGAACCTTTAAAATCTAGAAATCACAATTAATTTTCCCTTGTTCTAGAACTCTCAAAACTTGGGACTTCACACCATTGATGTAGCAAGGGAAAGGTTATAAGGTGGTGTTGCTATTTTGATACCGAGGTAGGGGATTGAGCCTCAAGTGACAAAATATACTCTATTGTGCCTTTAATGGGATCACCAGGAGATGAGGTCCTTGATATTATGATCTAGGATAGTGAAACCTTAAAGATATGTGGAAATGGTCATGAGTAGTAGGCCCGTGTATAGCAACAAAATATACTCTATTGTGCCTTTAATGGGATCACCAGGAGATAAGGTCCTTGATATTATGATCTAGGATAGTGAAACCTTAAAGATATGTGGAGATGGTCTTGAGTAGCAGGCCCGTGTATAGCCTATGGATTAATGGTAGATATGTTCGAACTTATGATTGCGTATTTTACATTTTGTAAATCTTTTATTATTGTTACGAGTATTCTAGGCTAGTACTTATTTACCAAAATTATTATACAATATATTTTAAAATTATCTTTAAGTTGGACCAATAATACCAACACTTGTAAATTGTGACTACTCACTAGACCTTCAATTCACTTTGTAAATTTTAATGTTTTTTAGATGAGGATTCTCATGTGTTGATGAGGATTCTCGTGTTTTTTAGAGAGTAAGTCATTGGACACATAGCACCAATATTTCTCTTATTAGCCTTGTGGGGACATGTAGTCCATTCACGTTATGTATTCTAGTTTTAGTTTAGTTATTCTAGGCAGCGATGCCGCATCTTGTAAACTTTTGTTTCTACTATTTTTATATTTAGCTGTTTTATTACATTATTTTATTTAATCATGTTTTATTCCTTTGATGCTCCATATTTATTTGGCTCATAGTGGGCTGCCTTTTTGGGTAAGTCGCTATGACTTATATCAATTCTAACACATGATTAAATTAGTTTAGGATATCAATTTTCGAGCATGATTTTTTGGACTACTTATTCAACCCCTTTAGCTAGTTATGTGATCAAGAATATAAACTCACAAATGGTATCAAAGTAATTTAAAAAATTTCAATATATGAAAATATTATGAAGTCATGGAACTAGGGTTACAACTTGGGTGGGTTCAATCTGCCCAACCCACAATGAAAATATTAAAGTTGGTGCGGGTTAAACATTTGGGGCAACGCATTGAAACCCAAAGTCGTATATTATTATTTATTTATTATTTTTAAAGTATATTATTTATCATTTTATTTATAATATAAAAAGATGAAGAATAAACTCTAGCATTTCTCCCCTTTTTAATTATCTTAGGTTATGATTTATCATTTTTAATAATCTTAAACTAATAGATTCATTATTTTTTTTACCCTTTTTTTTGTTGAAAATTTTAGAGTTGAAGTATTAGTTTTTGGATTATCATCTATGTTAAATCAATAATTAACAAACATATTTTAAGGCTTTGATACATTTATATTTTAATATTTTATTTTATAATATGGTTTATATGACAAACAATTTAAAATAATTATTCAACACATGACAATAAAGAGATAGGAGTTATGAGATATAAATGGTCAACTAATGGACTTGAAGAAATAAATGAATTATATTTTTTTAGTAAAAACCTTTTATTGAAATAAACTGAATAATCATATTTATTTAAATTAGAAATTGAAATAAGGTTCTTTCTAGACTTAGGAACATAAAGACAATTCTTGAGTTTTAGATAACAATTACTCCCTAAAATTAGTGTAACATCTCTCATGGCTTGCACATCTATCCTCACATTAGATGATAGAGTTAGGTACATGTCCATTTCATTCAACATTTTCCTTAATTAAAATCCTTGTAAAGAATTATAGATATGGTTAGTGGTCTTGAAATCCGTCCACCATGAGTTGGTGGAATTTACTATTAAATATAACCTAACTAAAAGTGAATGAAATGTACCTTCTTTTTTCTTTAGGTAGTAGGAGATTTCTTCTTCTAGTAACCTTTCTTGACATAAAAGAAACACTTACCCTTTCTTTTACCTTTCCCAACCTTAGAATTTCCCTATTTGGTGTTTTTATAATTGTTCTTCTGATAATTATACTTAGTATAATTGAGCTTGAATTGGTTGAAGAAATCATACATGGTTTTTAAGATCATATCAACCTTGGTCTCATCATTAATCTTAGCTCCAAGGATCTCCATCTCATTAAAGAATGTAATCATGCAAATCATACAATCTCTAATGGGAGTTCTTCCTCGCATCGTGGTGTTTATAATAATCTTAAGGGCAGTCTGTTTAGTTGACCTACCCCTATCAACAAACATCTCTTGCAGACTGAAGAGGAACTCATAAGTAGTGACAATAAACATATGTTGTTGCAACACATTATTTGAAGACCTAAATGTAGTACAATCAACCTTTTCATCCTCCTTTTACCACTTGGAATGAGTATCCTTCTCTTCCTACGAGGAACGTTCATTAGGAATGGGTGCAATAAACTTCTGAATTACCCATTTTAGCATTTCTGTTGTGAGCATTATATCCAAGTTTCTTTTTTAGACAACATAACTTGGTCTAGTTAGTTTATTAGTAGCAAGAATAAGGGTGATTGATTGTAAGAGGTGGTTCCTATAAGAAATAAAACAACCCATCATTAATTAAGGTCTGAGCATTCAAGGCAAGTTGGTAAGTTTAGTAAAATGTAGTGCTCTCAAATTACTACATATATCCATGTAAGGTATTCTAGTATCATAAGGATCAAGCCTATTAGGTATGTCATGATTTACATTACTAGATAGAGATCCTTTCTAATTAATCACCTTGTCTTAAATATGGAAAGTTATTCTAAAGTAATGACAAACATACCTTTCATAATTTAGCCCTTAGAGTATACAAGTAGGACTAGTTTAGGTGATTCTACTACTTCATATCTAAGTTAAGTGTATAGCTAAGATCCTTAACATCATTGTTCCCAAGTGGGAAGTTCCGTATTTAGGATTTATGACTCCTTGTATTAACATATATAATCAAGTCTATAAAAAGAAAGTTCATATCCCTTGATTCTGTGGGCCAATCCATCTTTAGGATAGGGATGGACCTAACATAAGATAGGCTTGATCTTGGAAGCTATGAGCTTACCAAAGACCCTCTCCCACTTAGTACTTTGAAATCAGAGAATTAAATTGATTTTGGTAATTTTCTTAAAATTAAATTCTCTATCATGAGAATTTCAAATTTATTAATTTTCCTAAATTGAAATACTTGTACTCATAAGAAATATGTCTTTTTATATAGAATTTTAAAATTAAGAGAATTTCCTCAAATTAAAATAATATAAATTCTTGAAGATCTCAAAATTTAGAAATTAAAGTTTGGAAAAAAAGATCTTTTAAGGATTTTTTTTTTTTTTGTTTTGAAAACTTGGTCTTGCGTATCAACATGAGAAAGAAGCCTATCATTGTCATTGAATAAAAATGATAGCCATACTTAAGAGTAGATAATGGACAAGGCAAATATTCATTAGCCTACCATGAGACCTAAAACGAGCAAAAAATAACCCCTTGAAAAGATGATTACAAATAAAATGACTCTTTTTGGAACAAGGATCTATGATCTAAGATGACCAACTTTCTCATTTTTTATTTATTTTTGTTTTTATTTTTTATTTTTTATTTAATTTTCCCCTTGTAGAAGGGATTTAACATACCTTATAAGGTGCTAACACATTCTTTCACTCTTCTCTTAGTCCCTCCATCCAAATTGTTACTAGGGCTATGTTTGGTTCCCGAAAAGTACTAGAGAAAGAAAAAAAAGTTAAAGAAAATGATTTTTTGATGTTTGGTTTTATTGTGAAAAATGTGAAAGAAAGCCAAATATAATAAAAATTATTAAGAAATTTATATATTTTTAAACTATTTGATCTTTATATCAAAGTGTTAAAATAAGTTAAATTTTTTTGAAGTAATATATAAAAATAATTTATTGATTTTAAATTTATTTTTTTGTTTTCCTTCCCTTTTTCTTTCATTCTACTTTTTCTCTCTATTTTCTTTCACTTGCATTTTCCTTCAAACTTTCCGACAACCAAACATAGCCTAAATTATTGATCCAAGTATTCACTTTAATGCAAGTTTTGGCAAAGTTCAATTACTTGCTAGGATAAACTCCTGGTGAATATCAGGTGATTAATTTCGAATGGATTCTTAGAAGGTGACATTCTTGCAACCTCACTACAAAGTTATTGCATTACAATAAAATCTCTATAAATAATACTCTTAGGAATAAGAAAAATTATGAACTTAGCAAGGTTATTGATTTATTGAAAAATAAATAATTTAATAATTTATCGATAAATGAATATTTATTAATTTATAAAGAGTGTTATGTTTCTACTGTAAAACACTTAATCTATGGGGTAGAAAGTTAATATGTTGAAGGCAAAAAGACTCCAGAAAATAAAATATAGTTCTTAATTGTAAAAGATGAAAGAATTTTGGAAAAAAAAAAGACATGGTTTCAAACCTTAATGCCCTGAAAGATAAAGAGGTTTCAAGAAGAAGTGAATTGAGAAAAAAAAAATGGTGTCAAACCTTAATGCGTAAAAGATAAAGATGTTTCAAGTATATGATATGATGATAATGAGAAAAAGCGAATTGAGAAAAATAAAAATTATAAAAAGTTATTCAATACTATATATGTTAATGCCTTAAAAGATAAAGGGGTTTCAAATATATGATGATTCTGAGAAGAAGTGAATTTATAAAACGTTACTCAATACTATATATGAAGTTCTATTTGCTATGAAATTTTGTTTTATATATATATGTGTACTTCATCAATTATTAATTTTATATTTCTTTGGGGTCTTAAGGATTTCTAATAATATTACTATCTTATGCATTTTGTGAGGTTATTAATTTAGTACATTGGCTTGAGTTGGGAGAATAAAATTTTATTACTTAATGGGAAGTTGTTAATTTGTTGAAAATTCATTTATTGAGGTTTTAATATAGTAACCAATTTATAAATATATCAGCTGATAAATTTAAAATAAATAACAATGATGAAGTAGCACGATGTTAGACACATTATGTCATTTTGAAATTCATCATTTTTCTTTTCAAAGACAATAGTGCCATTTAGGTAATATCCTGCAAAGAGGCTTCAATATGAAGTCATGAACAGAAAAAGGAGGCAGTGGATAAAAGACGTAAAATAAATAATAAAAATCATTAAAAGAAATCAAGATTCAATGAAACCAACACGGTTGAATTTCATTTGTTTGAATGGAACTCTTAAAGAAAAAGCTTAAAAAACAGCTTTTGATTCAAGAGAGAGATTACAAGAGTTGTAATACATGCATACATATAGACACCCAGTTAAAGGAGTGTGACACATGATGTTGTTGTGGCAATTAATAAGAGTTGATTTTCAATAGAGGATGTGATCAATATGGGAGGGAAAAGGGAAAGGTTAGTTAGTTATTAGAGTAAAAAGAATGTTCTAAGTCACAATTTAATTAGTTTGATATTAATTTATGTACCAAATTAATGAAGAAAAAGAAACTCACTCCATTTATTAGCATTAAACTTAATTTATTACAAGAGAATGAAATCAGCAAATGAAACCGAAACTATTTCCACCACTTTTCCCACCAGGCATACATATATATACGAATCTTTTCACCCCATCTAATTACCTCCATCAAAAAGATATATTTTCCCACAACTCTAGACATATTTACTATTCACAAACATAGATCATGGCCAGTTTCTGCAAGGTCTCTATCATGGCATTCTTTCTCTTAGCTAGTGGGGCTTTCCTGTCATCACCAGCACTGGCATTCCAAGCCAGTGAACAAGACTTTAGCCTCGCATCAGAACCTTCTTCCAGCAGTGAGCAAGACATTATTCCACCAGCGTTACGCCATTATTTGTTTCAATGCCTCGAGAAGCTGGGTGAAGAATGCAGGCCATTGTTCTTTGCTAAAATATTCATAGGTGAAAAAAATGAGATCCCTACTAGTTGTTGCCAATACCTGGTGCAGATGGGAGATAAATGCCACACTGCAATTACCAATGCTGTAATCTCGAGACCTGAGTTCAGTGGCAATGCAACCTTATTTCGTACAAGATCTGACGAGACTTGGACGACCTGTATCCGACTCTTAGTCTCTCCAGGCCCATCTGCTTAAGATTAGATTTTCATATTTGTGTTTACATGTAATTCAATAAAAACGAGAAGAATGCGTTTACAATGTTAATTATAATTTTGAATAAGATTTTCATATTTGGTCTCACTGTTGGTCTCATTTTTTTCTTCTTAATTTCAAAATTACTAACATTATTTTCGTCATATCTTTATCCCTGATTGAAATGAAATGGCGAAAAAAGCAATGATGGGTTTGCTTATTAATTGCAATGCCAGCATTAAAGCCATGCAATTCAAGGTTTAGCCAACATCCATCCATTTTTGCCAAACATCGAAATATTTGTATGTAAGAATAACATGGATGGTAGGTATGTGTACTTGTTAGTATAATCATATCAACAGTTTCCCTCTTTTGTTTTGAAATGATTCTTATTGCATGGTTTCTGTTTCTTATGCCTTTGACATGGTAAGGCTTTGAATTAGACTATTAATCGAGCATTAGACTATTAAAAGAGTAAACAAGTTGAGGAGTCGGTTGGATTTTTAAAATGCATGGAGCATCAAAGGTAGAGATAGAACTCACCAAAAAACATTTATTTGTTTTGTTTGAGATTGAGTCCCTGTGCACTAGAATGCAGGCCCCTACCAAAGATGCAATCCCAAGCATAAGGAGTTAGAAATGCCTAGGGTGGGGTAAGTTAAATCCAAAAACCAACTAAATCTACCAAAATCAATCCAATCTCGTATTAGTTATATTTTCAATGGCCAAATGCTTGGTTTGATGTGAGAAATAAAAGAACTTATGAAGGTGGTGTTTGTTTTTTTGACTTAGTTCTAAATATAACTTAAGGCTGCGGTCAACCATACAACGATGGATTCGTTCCCAGGCCTTATACACACCGCTTGCCACAGTATGAGAGTTGGTCATGCTCGAAGTCGTTACCTTAACCGCAAGAAGGGAGATGCCGAAGGTAGGGCTAGTGACTGGAGTGAATGGACCCATTATATTTGCTTCTCCTGATGATTGATCAAGTAACAAAAATATTGTATTTTTCAGTACATCATTATGGATTGGATTAGTCTTTTTGGTAGGTATACTTAATTCTCTCATCTCTTGAACCTATTTGTCCTAGATCCAAAAATGAAATGACCCCATTCTCTATTTTTTTTCTTTATTTTTATGTTGAGGATTTATATTGAATTTGAATGTGTCTCACAACAAAAAGAATTTAGGGAAGGGGTTAAATATTAAGAAGTTAAAAAACAACTAGATTCACTTTAACTTTCATATCAATGAATCACATCTAATAAGTTCTCCAATGTAGTTCATCTACTAAAAGTGAAAAATGGCTCCTTTCATCCTACAAAAGATAACAAAGAATTACTTAGTCTAGAAGTACCTTTATCTTAGTGCTATTGGTGCACTAATATATCTTGAAAATTGTATAAGACCATATATAACATGCTATGTCAACTGGATTGAAAGATATAAATTTGCACCAACTCGAAGACATTGGGATAAATAAAAGTATGTATTTGCGATATCTTCTTGGAATAACAAACATGAGTTTGTTTTATTGAAAATAATAAGAATTTCAATTGTTTTATTAAAACCCCATCTTAAAAAGGCTATGTATCTATCTAAAGTAGTACAACAATATCCTGAAGATGAATAAAAAAAACAATGGTTACAGCCTTTTCAAATCATTTAGAGCTACCCACAATTCATAAAGCAAGTTGTGAATTTGTGAGGTGAAGGTTAATGATCCAACATATGTGGGAATCATGTGGATTCTCCTCCATTTAAGATAATTTGACCAAGCTACATGAACATAATGTTGCTTGTCTTGCAAAAGTTATAGGAAAATTTATAACAAGTGAAAGATTTAAGAATATATCCTAAAGTTGTTCTATACTTATGAGCTCTAAAAGAATGGTGAAATTGATGTTTAGTAGATTCGATCATTTGATAATCTAGTAGATCTATTCATGAAAGTGCTACTATGCACTACATTAAAAAAATTCAAGATATAACATTGCAACGAATTGAAAAACTGAAAGTCTAATAAGGAACATCCAGAAGGGGGGTGAATGATGATTTTTTAAAATTTTCAATAAAGATTTATATGTTAGACCCAATTCTTGTACCTTATGAGATACTAGGGATAATCTTCTCTACTAATTTTAGGTAATTCAAGTAGAATGTCAAACATAAAATATATAAACAATGAGATACAATATTTTTACATAGAAAACCCTACACTAACTATGGAGATAAAAAACTGAGGTCTAAGACTTACTAATCTAAATCTATTATGTGAAACCAAGTTACACATATTTACCTGATCGCTTTACCCTAAAGTCATACTCTATAGTACTTATAACTTGATTCACGTTTTCAACTTACCAACCTTCAATTGCTTGAGTGGTTCACTTCTACCTCGTCGAAGGGATGAAGGTCTTCAACCCAAGATTAAAAAAACTAATCCTTGAATGAGAGAATATGAATGGTGTGGCACTTTAGGCTTTCTCTCAAGGAGACCTTGTCTAAAAAAAATAAGGTCTCTCAATGATCTATCTCCAATCTTTAACCCTCTAGGGATTATTAGGGAGGTATTTATAGGCAAAAGCCCGAAGAGTCTCAATTTTAGAAGAGTTCTAATAAAATTTGCATGAAAAATCTTGGCAGAATCTGCATGACCGCTCAAGTTAACTTGCTCACCACTTAAGTGCTCAAAATGCTTAAGCGGTCTTGTGTCACGTTCTAAGTTAATGGCACAATCCCGTCCTCTGCCTCACCCCCTACCTCGCCCTCGAGCTATGTTGTTAAGGCAAAATATGAGCAGAATTGAAAGAATTTTGAAAGCAGAAAACAAAGATAAGTTTTTGGAAGTTTTTCATCTGATTGTTTTATTGCTCCAGAATAAGGAAATTTATAATTTAACAGACTCAACAACTTAGAGATTAAACAACAACAATTACTAAAAAATAGCTCACGTTACCCGTTATTTGAACTAATTCAATAAACCAAAATATCTGAGATGAATAAATTAAAATTACTACACATGACATTTCCCCCTCCCTTGGAATCGTCCTTGTCCTCAAGGACACACAAAGTCTAGAAATTTATTTCGAAGTTGGTACTCATCCTCCCAAGTAACATCTGTTGTTGGGAGCCCCTGCCACTGAATAAGTAGTTCACGTTTACGCCTGTTGTTGCGAGAATTTAGAACTGCTATAGGCTGAGGTTGCAAGTGACCTGATGTTTCTGATACTAATGGAAGAGGAGAATCAATTTTATAAGTTGTACCAAGCTGTTTTTTAAGGATTGACACATGGAAAACTAGATGATTCTTACTTCCTGGTGGGAGATCAAGTCGATAAGCCACCGAACCAATTTGTTCTAGCACATGGTATGGCCCATAAAATTGTGGGGAGAGTTTATGTGATTGTCTCAAAGCCAACGAAGTTTGCCGATAAGGTTGTAGCTGCAGATATATCCAATCACCAACAACGAATTCTCTCTCAACTCGCCCTTGGTCATAAGCAGTCTTCATTCTAGCTTGTGTTTGTTGGAGTTGACATCTTAGGTTTTTTACAACTTTATCTCTTGCTTAGAGCATGTTATCTACAACTTCAACTTTTGATGTACCAAGAACATAAGAGCAAGTTGGGGGGCTCTCTTCCATACACCACTTCGAAGGGAGTTTTGCGAGTAGAAGCATGTAAACTGGTGTTGTAACAGAATCCAGCCCAAGGAACCCATTGAACCCACTTCTTTTTTATCTTGAACTAGTAAAGCAATGCAGGTACATCTCAAAAGTCCGATTCACTGCTTCGTTCTTACCCTTCTTGAATTCGATGGATAAGTCATAACCCATTAATTTGAACAGCCATTTTTGTTGCGGTTCTATCATTATTTGTTGCTCCCAAAGAAATTTGAGGCTGCATTGGTCAGTTTGGACCACAAAATGACGCCCAAACAAGTAAGGTCGCCATTTTTTTACCGTAAGAACAAGTGCCATAAGTTCCTTTTCATAAGTGGACAACAAAAGGCATTTTCCCTTCAAGGCAGTGCTGAAATAAGCAATAGGTCTTTGTTCTTGCATTAGGACAGCTCCTAATCCATTCCTCGATGCATCACATTCTACCTCAAATAAGAGTTGGAAATTTGGCAAGGCTAAAATTAGAGCCTGCATCATGTTTTGTTTCAATAATTCAAATGCTTCTTCAGCTTTTTGAGACCAAGAAGAAGCATTTTTTTTTGCAACATGTCAGTCAAAGGAGCTACAATTTTGCCATAACCTGCAATAAACTTCCGATAATAACCCGTTAGTCCTAAAAAACCCCTCAAAGCTTTGATAGTTTCTGGTTTTGGCCATTCCATCATTGCCTTTATTTTTTCTAGATCCACCTTCACACCATTTTGACTAATGATATGCCCTAAATATTTGATTTGTGTCTGCCTGAACTGACATTTTTCTTTCTTGACTACAAGATGATGAGCTCGCAAAATGGAAAATGCAATTCTAACATGTTTAAGATGTTCGACCCATGTGCTACTATAAATTAGAATGTCATCAAAGAATACCAAAATAAATTTTCTTAGATGAGCCTTGAAAATCTCATTCATGAGTGATTGAAATGTAGATGGGGTGTTAGAGAGGCCGAAAGGCATTACCAGAAATTTGAAGTGCCCATGGTGAGTTCGGAAGACTGTTTTATGTACATCAAGAGGATCCATTCGTATTTGAAAATACCTAGATCTGAGATCCAATTTGGTGAAGAATTTGGCACCATGTAGCTCATCCAACAATTCATCTATATATAACTGGAATTGGAAACTTATCTTTGACCGTCACCCGGTTTAGTGCTCGATAGTCCACACAAAACCTCCAACTCCCATCATGTTGTCGTACCAAAAGTACCGGAGAGGAAAATGGGCTTTGGCTAAGTTGAATTATACCTTGTGATAACATCTCCTCCACCAAGCGCTCAATCTCTTGTTTATGGAAATGCGGGTATCGATAAGGACGTACACAAATTGGACCTGATCCTGGCTAGAGGGGAATCCTGTGGTCATGAGAGTGTGGAGGTGGTAATCCCATAGGTGCTCCAAACAATTCGCTGAACTCAATGAGCAAAGACGCCATTGCATCCGACAGTAACTCCTCATGATTTGTATGCTCATGCTGGATTACACAAAGCTGTAAGATAATTCCCCTACCATCACTTTGCCTCAATGTTCTAGAAATAGTATCACTTTCAAGAGCCCGAAGTTCTGAGGAGGTTGAACCTTGTAGCAACACCTTTCACCCAGCTATAGTGAATTGCATTTGCATCCTTCCAAAATCCCATAAAATTGGACCAAGAGTACCCAACCACTGTACTCCTAGAACAACATCACAACCTTATAAAGGAAGTAAGAAAAAATCTACCTCAATTGGGATGTCTTGCAAGGATAATTTTACTCCATTACAATGCCCAAGACTTGACAACCTCTCCCCATTGGCAACCACCACGCTAAACAAGCAGCTTCTTTCCGACTTAAGTCAGACTATTTTGGAAAATTTGTGATGCAAAAAATTATGATTGGAACTAGAATCAATTAAAATTGTTAGTGGAGTATTACCAATTTGTGAGTGGATCCGCATAGTTTGTGGAGATTGAACCCCAGCCAAGGCATGTAAAGAGATAGCTAGTGTCTCTTCTACATACTCTTCTTCTATGGCTTCTTCATTCTCTTCTTCTAGTTCAATGAAGAACAATTTCTTGCATTTATGACCCATTGTATACTTTTCATCACAGTTGTAGCACAACCCTTGCTGTCGCCGCCTTTGGAGTTCGGTTGGAGATAATTTACGGATTGGTAAAATTCTCTTTGGATCGGTGCCTTTCGTACCACTAGGGACTGAGGTGTTCCATTGGTTGTTGGAGTTGCAAACTAAAGAGGAGAATGTTGGGTTGGTTGGGCGCCTCACTTCCTGGGCTTTGAGTTCATAGGTACGTGCTAGCCTAATTGCAGTAGACAAATTTTGAGGGTTTTAGACTCTTACATCCGCCTTTAGCCCATCATTCAATCCACTAATAAAACACTCAGCTTCTTGTTTATCTGTCAAAGTGTCGGCCCGTGGTAGAAGCCTTTCAAACTGAGTTTGATAGTTGGAAACAATTCCCATCTGCTTAAGCTTGCATAAGTCTCCAAAGAAATCTTCATATTCAATTACAACAAACCTCTCTAGCAATCCCGCATCCATTCCATCCCAAGTAACCAAGTGACCTTGATTTTTGCGTCGTTGGTACCACAATTGAGCATCTTTTTCCAAGTGATAGGCTGCTAATTTGACTTGATCTTCCAATGATGTCCCTTGAAATTCAAAGAATTGTTCTGCACGACAAATCCATAGAGTTAGATCTTCCGATCCATCATAGCGAGGAAAATCAAGCTTTGCAAGCTTAGGAATCACTAGTCCACTTGTGTACCCAGCACCACCCTGTCCATGTGGTCCCGGATTCCTATTGACGGATCCTTCTTCCGGCAAGTCTAATTGGGAGTTCATTGTCCCCACTAGTTCTTCCATCTACTTAAGGAGCCTTTCTTGACCTGAACTCAGGTTCTCAATCTAATTTTCAAGCCTTTGGAGTCGTTGATCGTCAGCCATAACTGGCTCTGATACCACTCTGTCACGTTCTAAGTTAATGGCATGATCCCGTTCCTTCTCTCGCCCCCTACCTCGCCCTCGAGCTATGTTGCTAAGGCAAAATATGAGCAGAATTGAAAGAGTTTGGAAAGCAGAAAATAAAGACAAGTTTTTGGAAGTTTTTCATATGATTGTTTTATTGCTCCAGAATAAGGAAATTTATAATTTAATAGACTCAACAACTTAGAGATTAAACAACAACAATTACTAAAAAATAGCTCACGTTACCCACTCTCTAGCCCACTACTGCTAGTTATTTGAACTAACTCAATAAACCAAAATATATGAAATAAATAAATTAAAATTGCTGCACATGACATCTTGCTCTATTTCAAAAGTCAACTTTAAAAACCTTTTAAGTTCAAAACAAAACTAATCCTCTTAATACCTCAATATAGCCTAATTTGCCACAAGCCAAACCTCTTTAGACGTACCTATGACTTCCCGATTGAACGAATGACAACTCTTGATACAAAACTGATCCTCTTAATACCTCAATATAGCCTAATTTGCCATAAGCCAAACCTCTTTAGACGTACCTGTGACTTCCCAATTGAACGAATGACAACTCTTGATATTTAATGGAGAGCAGGTCACAATCTAAAAAGACTTCTATAACGAAATATTAAAAGGAACAAAATTGCCGACATAAAAACAAGACTCCATGTCCTAAGAGGAATGATTAGGGGATCTATAATTGAAGTGTTAAGGAAAACATAATCATGTTTACATGAGAGGAGTATACTAATATAGATTTAATATATTATTTTTTCCTTCATCAGGGTTTTGTCCCACTAGGTTTAACTAGTAAGGTTGTAGTGGTCAAATCATTTAAAGAATATTGTACTTTTTTTATTAGGTTTTCTCCTATTGAGTTTTTCCTAATAATGTTTTAACAAGACATATTCTTATTTTCATCGAAGAGAGAGTGTTATGGAATATGAGAATTTATCAAATTGTGAGAATTTGTGGATGATAATCCATGTTGATGTAAATCTCTTTCAGTCTCCTATAGGAGGAAGAGATATGATAATGAAATGACGTTCTATTTTTTCTTTGCATTCCAATTCTTTTATTTTACAACAAGGATATCTTTATTAGCATGTTTTTTATTTTCTTTATTGAGTTTAGTTATTGACTTCAAGGGGAACTTATCTTTTTTAGGTTTTAAGATCATGAACTTATGAAGATAATTAATTCAAAAAGTTTGAATGTTTAAGTTTTTAACCTTGGAAGGCAAATACACTCTTCAAATTATTATTATAATTATCTTAAATTTGCCAATCTTTCAAAGAAATTTGGGTAGGTTGACATGACTTAATTGTTCCTATTTTTTAATGATTAGATCCAACTTAATTGATCAATAAAATGATTTTAAAGAGTAAAGATTATTTTGAATGCATCATAATGTATTTTTGTAATTGGACATTTGTGAGTGACAAAACTTTATTTTTATTTATTTTATAGTTTAAATTGAGATTATTTTCTCACACTAATAGATGGGCCACTAGAGTATTCAAACATGTTTGAATCATTTCTAAGGGCTAAATACCTTGTGCAAATATTAATATCTCTATTTGTAATCCAAACATAAGAGTCATCACTTGCAAAAAATATAAAAATCCCTATAATGGAATGAATAAATATAGACTAAAAACAATTTTCATCCTATGCAAAAGATTATGCCATTGAAAAAAAAGAATGATTGAAAACACAGTTGTAAGAAAATTGAGGTTGGAAATTCATGTGGGACTTACTAAAAAAGTTGTGTTAAACATAAATTTAGCTAGATGAATTCAAATTTAATATTTACACTTTGTAGGATGTAAGACTAATTAGTTGAAATATTAAAGTAGGAACTTGAAATTGAAGTTTTCAAATAATACAAGCGATTTATTTATTGTAAGCTTCAAAATCTTTTGATTATTGTATACATTAATTATCTTGTTTCTCTTCATAAATCTATGAACAGTT
Organism: Vitis vinifera; assembly: GCF_030704535.1. Lineage (NCBI taxonomy): Eukaryota > Viridiplantae > Streptophyta > Magnoliopsida > Vitales > Vitaceae > Vitis > Vitis vinifera. The sequence continues at coordinate 3,173,572 of NC_081820.1, forward strand.
CTTCATGTCCTATAAGTTCAAAATTCTTGAAATTACTAGTTAATATTCTACAAACCATAATCCTAAGAATGTTTCATGTGTTTCCAATTGTTTTAGGATTTATCTAATATCTTCTCCAAGATTTAATGTTTCATTTATCTTGGGTTTAGATAATCTAGGGATATATTATTCGAATCTCTTTGTGATCATAAGAATAAAATTTTGGTCTTAAAAAGGACACAATATTTTGAGAAGGTAAAAAATACTTACCCTGAAATTCTATTTTAACTTAAGGATGAAATTTTATTATATTTAATAAAACATCCATGTACCTAGATTGGCTTCTCATACTATCAAATATATGAACTCATTTCGCCTAGGCTATTATGCATATCATGTTTGATGTATAATTTTTAATACTTTAGTTTGCTTTTATGCTGATAAAAAATTATGGGCAATAATATATTAATTGATTTATTTTATAATAATTTTATTTTAATTAATTTATAATATATATAATCCATGCATAATTTATAGTATGTATCTATATAGATAAAATTTATAATATAAATGCATAAATATAAGATATTTACATTTATGAATCTTATATATATTTTTTATATTGCAAATAACAAAGTTGGTCTGATGACATAGATAATTTAAAACTTGAGACAACAACTAAGTCAATATAAAAAACTAGTAAGTTGTTCCATGTGAATGTAATGAAATCGAGATTTTATGTCAACTTAAATTTTATTTATTTATTTATATTTCCCATCCAACTTAATCTGTTGGGAACAACGACGTCCAAATTCATTGGATGGTCTGTCACTAAATTTTTTTTATTACTGACAGAAAATTCTCATAGATACACTTTTACCAACACACTTTTCCCTTACCATGCATCAGGATAATCTGTTGGTGAATGTTTATTCCAACAATGGATATCATTCAAGAAAAGTAAAATTTCTTGTAGTTATATGAGTGGATTTATTTAATAATAGGATAAAAATGAAAAATCTCTTGTATCTATTCTATGTTCCTTTTCTAGTATTTAAAGACCTTATTTCCTTTCTCTTGTTTATAATTAATTTTAAAGAGGTTGATGTTTTTGTTGGCAATGAATGGGAGTTAGATTTTCAATAGAAGATGTGATCAATATGCATGGGAAATAATTAAAGTTTAGTTAGTCATTAGTTTGAAATGAATGTCAAAATCAACAGTTAATTAGTTTGATTAATTTAAATACTATGGACATTAATTTATAAGCATTTCTGTTGCGATCATTATATCCAAGTTTCTTTTTTAGTCAACAAAACTTGGTCTAGTTATTTTATTAGTACCAAGAGTAAGAGTGATAGATTGTAAGAGGTGGTTCCTATAACAAATAAAACAACTCATCATTAATTAAGGTCGGAGCATTCAAGGCAAGTTGGTAAGTTAAGTAAAATGTAGTGCTCTCAAGTTACTACATATATCCATGTAAGGTATTCTAGTATCATAAGGATCAAGCCTACTTTAGGTATGTCATGATTTACATTACTAGTTAGAGATCCTCTCTAATTAATCACCTTGCCATAAACATGGAAAGTTATTCTAAGGTAATGACAAACAAACCTTTCATAATTTAGCCCTTAGAGTATACAAGTAGGACTACTTTAGGTGATTCTACCACTTCATATCTAAGTTAAGTGTATAACTAAGATCCTTAACATCAATGTTCCCAAGTGAGGAGTTCCGTCTTTAGGATTTACTATTCCTTGTATTAACATATATAATCAAGTCTATAAAAAGAAAGTTCGTATCCCCTGATTTCGTGGGCTAATCCATCTTTAGTATAGGGATGAACCTAACATAAGATAAGCTTGATCTTGGAGGCTATGAGCTTACCAAGGACCCTCTCCCACTTAGTACTTTTAAATAAGATGATTAAATTGATTTTGGTAATTTTCTTAAAATTAAATTCTCTATCATAAAAAGTTCAAAATTATTAATTTTCCTAAATTGAAATACTTGTAATCATAAGATATATGTTTTTTTTTATAAGGAATTTTAAAATCAAGAGAATTTACTCAAATTAAAATAATATAAATTCTTGAAGATCTCAAAATTTAGAAAAGTTCGGAAAAAAAAAGATGTTTTAAGGTTTTTTTTTTTTTTTTTGAAAACTTGGTCTTGCGTATCAACATGAGAAACAAGCTTATCATTGTCATTGAATAAAAATTATAGCCATACTGAAGAGTAGATAATGGACAAGGCAAATCATCATTAACCTACAATGACAACTAAAATGAGCAACAAATAACCCCTTGAAAAGATGATTACAAATAAAATGACTCTTTTGCGAACAAGGATCTATGATCTAAGATGACTGATTTTCTCCTTTTTGTCTTTTTTTGTTCTTTGTAGTAGAAGGGATTTAACATACCTTATAAGATGCTAACATTCATTCTTTCACTCTTCTATTAGTCCCTCCATCCAAATTGTTACCAGGGCTATGTTTTGTTCCCAAAAAGTACTAGGGAAAGAAAAAAAAGGTTAAAGAAAATGATTTTCTGATGTTTGGTTTTATTGTGAAAAATGTGAAAGAAAGCCAAATATAATTAAAATTATTAAGAAATTTATATATTTTTAAATTATTTGATCTTTATATCAAAGAGTTAAAATAAGATAAATTTTTTTGAAGTAATATATAAAAATAATTTATTGATTTAAAATTTTTTTTTTTTGTTTTCCTTCTCTTTTTCTTTCCTTCTACTTTTTTTTTCTCTATTTTCTTTCACTTGCATTTTCTTTCAAACGTTCCGACAACCAAACTTAGCCTAATTATGGATGCAAGTATTCACTCTAATGTAAGTTTTGGCGAAGTTCAATTACCTGCTAAGATAAACTCTTGGTGAATATCAATTGGGTGATTAATTTCGAATGGATTCTTCGAAGGTGAGATTTTTGCAACTTCACTACAAAGTTAGTACATTACAATAAAATCTCTATAAAATAATACTCTTAGGAATAAGAAAAATTATGAACTTAGCAAGGTTATTGATTTATTGAAAAATAAATAATTTATTAATTTATCGATAAATAAATATTTATTAATTTATAAAGAGTGTTATGTTTCTACTATAAAACACTTAATCTATGGGGTAGAAAGTTAATACGTAGAAGGCAAAAAGACTCTAGAAAACAAAAGATACTTATTAATAGTAAAAGATGAAAACACTTTTGCAAAAACAAAGATATGGTGTCAAACCTTAATGCCCTAAAAGATAAAGAGGTTTCAAGGATTATTAATTTTATATATATGTGTGTGTATATGTGTACTTCATCAATTATTAATTTTATATTTCTTTGGGGTTTTAAGGATTTCTAATAATATTACCATCTTATGCATTTTGTGAGGTTATTAATTTAGTACATTGGCTTGAGTTGGGAGAATAAAATTTTATTACTTAATGGGAAGTTGTTAATTTGTTGAAAATTCATTTATTGAGGTTTTAATATAGTAACCAATTTATAAATATATCAGCTGATAAATTTAAAATAAATAACAATGATGAAGTAGCACGATGTTAGACACATTATGTCATTTTGAAATTCATCATTTTTCTTTTCAAAGACAATAGTGCCATTTAGGTAATATCCTGCAAAGAGGCTTCAATATGAAGTCATGAACAGAAAAAGGAGGCAGTGGATAAAAGACATAAAATAAATAATAAAAATCATTAAAAGAAATCAAGATTCAATGAAACCAACACGGTTGAATTTCATTTGTTTGAACGGAACCCTTAAAGAAAAAGCTTAAAAAACAGCTTTTGATTCAAGAGAGAGATTACAAGAGTTGTAATACATGCATACATATAGAGACACCCAGTTAAAGGAGTGTGACACATGATGTTGTTGTGGCAATTAATAAGAGTTGATTTTCAATAGAGGATGTGATCAATATGGGAGGGAAAAGGGAAAGGTTAGTTAGTTATCAGTGTAAAAAGAATGTTCTAAGTCACAATTTAATTAGTTTTATATTAATTTATGTACCAAATTAATGAAGAAAAAGAAACTCACTCCATTTATTAGCATTAAACTTAATTTATTACAAGAGAATGAAATCAGCAAATGAAACCGAAACTATTTCCACCACTTTTCCCACCAGGCATACATATATATACGAATCTTTTCACCCCATCTAATTACCTCCATCAAAAAGATATATTTTCCCACAACTCTAGACATATTTACTATTCACAAACATAGATCATGGCCAGTTTCTGCAAGGTCTCTATCATGGCATTCTTTCTCTTAGCTAGTGGGGCTTTCCTGTCATCACCAGCACTGGCATTCCAAGCCAATGAAAAAGACTTTAGCCTCGCATCAGAACCTTCTTCCAGCAGTGAGCAAGACATTATTCCACCAGCAGTACGCCATTATTTGTTTCAATGCCTCCAGAGGCTGGGTGAAGAATGCAGGCCATTGTTCTTTGCTAGAATATTCATAGGTGAAAAAAATGAGATCCCTACTAGTTGTTGCCAAAACCTGGTGCAGATGGGAGATAAATGCCACACTGCAATTACCAATGCTGTAATCTCGAGACCTGAGTTCAGTGGCAATGCAACCTTATTTCGTACAAGATCCGAGGAGACTTGGACGACCTGTAGCCGACTCATAGAGATTATCTCTCCAGGCCCATCTGCTTAAGATTAGATTTTCATATTTGTGTTTACATGTAATTCAATAAAACGAGAACAATGCGTTTACAATGTTAATTATAATTTTGAATAAGATATTTTTGGTTGAATATTGGCTCCTTTGGTCTCACTGTTGGTCTCATTTTTTTTCTTCTTAATTTCAAAATTACTAACATTATTTTCGTCATATCTTCTTAATTAATAACATATTTATTAATGATTAGCATGGATGGTAGGTATGTGTACTTGTTAGTATAATGATATCAACAGTTTCTCTCTTTTGTTTTGAAATGATTCTTATTGCATGGTTTCTGTTTCTTATGCGTTTGACATGGTAAGGCTTTGAATTAGACTATTAATGGAGCATTAGACTATTAAAAGAGAAAACAAGTTGAGGACTAGGTTTGATTTTTAAAATGCATGGAGAATCAAAGGTAGAGATAGAACTCACCAAAAAACATTTATTTGTTTTGTTTGAGATTGAGTCCTTGTGCACTAGAATGCTCGCCCCTAGCAAAGATGCAATCCCAAGCATAAGGAGTTAGAAATGCCTAGAGTGGGGTAAGTTAAATCCCAAAAACCAACTAAATCTACCAAAACCAATCCAATCTTGGCTGATTAGATATATTTTCAATGGCCAAATGCTTGGTTTGATGTGAGAAGTAAAAGAACTTATGAAGGTGGTTCTTTTTTTTTTTTTTGACTTAGTTCTAAATATAACTTAAGGCTACGGTCAACCATACAATGATTAATTCATTCCCAGGCCTTGTACATACCGCTCGCCACACTGAGAGTTGGTCTTGCCTGAAGTTCGCAAGAAGGGGGCTGCTGAAGGCAGGGCTAGTGACTGGAGTGAATGCACCCATTGTATTTACTTCTCCTAATGATTGATCAAGTAAAAAAAATATTGTATTTTTCAGTACATCATTATGGATTGGATTAGCCTTTTTGCTAGGTATACTTAATTCTCTCATCTCTTGAACTTATTTGTCCTAGATCCAAAAATGAAATGACCCCACTCTTTATTTTTTTTCTTTATTTTTATGTTGAGGATTTATATTGAATTTGAATGTGTCTCATAACCAGAAAGAATTCGAGGGAGGGGTTGAGTATTAAGAAGTTAAAAAACAACTAGATTCACATTAGCTTTCATATCAACCAATTGCATCTAATAAGTTATCCAATGTAGTTCGTCTATTCAAAGTGAAAAACGACTCCTTTCATTCTATAGAAGATAACAAAGAATTACTTAGTCAAGAAGTACCTTTATCTTAGTGCTATTGGTGCACTGATATATCTTGCAAATTGTATAAGACCATATATAACATGCTATGTCAACTTGATTGAAAGATATATATATTTGTACCAACTCGAAGACATTGGGATAAATTAAAGTATGTATTTACGATATCTTCTTGGAATAACAAACATAATTTTGTTTTATTGAAAAGAATAAGAATTTCAATTGTTTTATTAAACCCCCATCTTAAAAAGGCTATGTATCTATCTAAGGTAGTACAACAATATCATGAAGATCAATAAAAAAACAATGGTTACAACCTTTTCAAATCATTTAGAGATACCCACAATTCGTAAAGCAAGTTGTGAATTTGTAAGGTGAAGGTTAATGATCCAACATATGTGGGAATCATGTGGATTCTCCTCCATTTAAGATAATTTGACCAAACTACATGAAGATAATGTTGCTTGTCTTGTAAAAGTTATAGGAAAATTTATAACAAGTGAAAGAACTAAGCATATCTCCTAAAGTTGTTCTATACTTATGAGCTCTAAAAGAATGGTGAAATTGATGTTCAGTAGATTCGATCATTTGATAATCTAGTAGATCTATTCATGAAAGTGCTACTATGAGTTACATTAAAAAAATTCAAGATATAACATTGCAATGAATTGAAAAACTGAAAGTCTAATAAGGAACACCTAGAAGGGGGGTGAATGCCGATTTAAAAATTTCAATAAAGATTTATATGTTAGCTAGACCCAATTCTTTTACCTTGTGAGATGCAAGGGATAATATTTTCTATTAATTTTAGGTAATTCCAGTAGAATGTAAAACATAAAAGATATTAACAATGAGGTACAAGATATTTACGTTGAAAACCCTACACTAACCGTGGAGATAAAAAACCATGAGGTCTAAGACCTACTAATCTAAATCTACTATGTGAAATCAAGTTACACATATTTACTTGATCGCTTTACCTTAAAGACTTACTCACTCTATAAAACTTGTAATACCTTAAAGATATAAATAATTGCTCTAGTGGTTCACTTCTGCCTCGCCGAAGGGATGAAGGTCTTCAACCCAAGATTAAAAAAACTAATCCTTGAACGAGAGAATATGAATAGTGTGGCACTTAAGGCTTTTTCTCAAGGAGACCTTCTCTAAAGAAAATAAGGTCTCTCAATTATATATCTCCAATCTTTAATCCTCTAGGGATTATTAGGGAGGTATTTATAGGCAAAAGCCCGAAGAGTCTCAGTTTTAGAAGAGTTCTAATCAAATTTGCATGAAAAATCTTGGCAGACCGCTCAAGCTAACTTGCCCACCGCTTGAGTGCTCAAGATGCTTAAACGGTCCTGCTCTATTTCAAAAGTCAACTTTAAAAACCTTTTATGTGAAAAAAAAAAAAAAATCATCCACTTAATACCTCAATATAGCCTAATTTGCCACAAGCCAAACCTCTTTAGATATACCTGTGACTTCTCGATTGAACGAAGGAGAACTCTTGGTATTCAATGGAGAGCAGGTCACGATCTAAAAAGACTTGTATGACCAAATATTAAAAGGAACAAAATTGCCAACATAAAAATAAGACTCCATGTCCTAAGAGGAATGATTAAGGGATCTATAATTGAAGTATTGAAGAAAGCATAATCATGTTTACATGAGGGGAGTATACTAATATAGATATAATATATTATTTTTTCCTTCATCTTGGTTTTTTCCCACAAGGTTTTACTAGTAAGGTTGTAGTGGTCAAATCATTTAAAGAATATTGTACTTTTTTTATTAGGTCTTCTCCTATTGGGTTTTTCCTAATAAGGTTTTAACAAGACATATTCTTATTTTCATCCAAGAGAGAGTGTAATGGAATATGAGAATTCATCAAATTATGAGAATTTATGGATGATCATCCATACTGATGTAAATCTCTTTCTGTCTCCTTTATAAGGAAGAGATCTGATAATGAAATAATGTTCTATTTTTTGTTTGCATTCCAATTCTTTTATTTTACAACTAGGATATCTTTATTAGCATGTTTTTTATTTTCTTTATTGAGTTTAGTTCTTGACTTTAAGGGGAACTTATGTTTTCTAGGTTTTAAGATCATGAACTTATGAAGATAATTAATTCAAAAGGTTCGAATATCTAAGTTTTTAACCTTGGAAGGAAAATACACTTTTCGGATTATTATTATTATTATCTTAAATTTGCCAATCTTTCAAAGAAATTTGGGTAGGTTGACATGACTTAATTGTCCTTTTTTTTCTTTTTTTAATGATTAGATCCAATTTAATTGATCTATAAAATGATTTTAATGAGTAAAGATTATTTTGAATGCCTCATAATGTATTTTTGTAATTGGACATTTGTGAGTGACGGAACTTTATTTTTGCTTATTTTCTAGTTGAAATTGAGATTATTTTCTCACACTAATAGATGGGCCACTAGAGTATTCAAACATGTTTGAATAATTTCGAAGTGCTAAATACCTTGTGCAAATATTAATATCTCTATCTTTAATCCAAACGTAAGAGTCATCACTTGCAAGAATAGCAACATTCCTATAATGGAACAAATAATTATAGATGAAAAACAATTTTCATCCTATGCAAAAATATATGCCATTGAAAAAAATTGATTGAAAACATAATTGTAAGATAAATTGAGGTTGGAAATTCATGTAGGACTTATTGAAAAAGTTGTGTTAAACATAAATTTAGCTATCTGAATTCAAATTTAATATTTACACTTTGTAGGATGTATGAAGAATTAGTTGAAATATTAAAGTGGGAACTTGAAATTGAAGTTTTCAAATAATACAAGTGATTTATTTATTGTAAGCTTCAAAATCTTTTGATTATTTTATACATTAAATTATCTTGTTTCTCTTCATAAATCTATGAACAGTTCTTCATGTCCAATGAGTTCAAAATTCTTGAAATTACTATTTAATATTCTACAAACCATAATCCTAAGAATGTTTCATGTGTTTCCAATTGTTTAAGGATTTATCTAATTTCCTCTCTAAGATTTAATGTTTCATTTATCTTGGGTTTAGATAATCTAGGGATATATCATTCGAATCTCTTTGTGGTCATAAGAATAAAATTTTGGTCTTAAAAAGGATATAATATTTTGAGAAGGTAAAAAATCCTTGAACACCTTCATTACTAGGAAATTATGAGGACTCCTCCGAGCTTGAATGCTTGGTTCTTGTTCTTTCCCTCCTCTAGAGATGGATCTTTAGATGTGCGATATATTAGGATGGTGAGAAAGAGTGTTGTTGAGGTATTTTTGATTAAAACTTTGCTATATTTTATCATTACTCTCTAGATATTTTGGTTTGTATCTTGGCATGTCCTACATTTCATGCTTATCTATTACAACTATTTCTCCTATTATCAAAATTTCTACTAAAATCATCTTAAATTTATTTAAAATATTTGTATTCATTTATTGAAAAAAAAATTAAAATTACTTTTATTTTTATGAACTATCAAATCATTTTGTTATTTCATTTTGAAAGTCAATAAAAAAAAATTAAATACCACTTTCAATATTTTTAAATAAAATTTTATTTACAATTTAAGTTCTAATGTTTTATTAAAAAATCTAGTTAGAGGAAATATATATTTTCTTTCATGGAACTTTTTGCTATGCAAGTACTTTGGATAATTTTTATTTCAAGCTATAAGAACATTTAAAAAAAAATTTCCATATAGTTTCGGGTTATAAGAATATGCAAATGAATTATTTTATATAGTTTTAGGTTATAATAATACACAAATTATTTTTCATAACTTCTAGTTATAATTTTTTACTAGAAAAATATATTTTCTAAATATTATTTATACTTTTTTCTGTATTTAAAAAAAATAAAATGGAAAATAAAAATAAAAGTGTAATTTTATCACATGCCTTTTACTCAAGAGAATGTTTTAATCTTCCACAAACATTTTTCTCTAAGGGCTTATAGGGATTTTATTTTGTAAAGACTATTCGTGCTAATAATGATTCAAAAATTAATAATAATAAAAAATAACAAAAAGAAGAAAAAAAAGAAAAAAATAGAGTTATGAGAGAACTTTAGGGTGTGATTTTCATTGATTCGGATATTTTATTTATAGGAGTTGGAAAAATTAGAATTTAATACAATATTTAAAGTCTGTTTGGTAGTGATTCTTGGAAGCGTTTCTAAATTTTTTAACATGCGAAAATTTTTATCATTCAAGTATTAAAAATACTAGAAACGTTTCATAAAATCCCTAACAAACATACTCTTAATTTTTTTAACAAGGAATAAGAAAAATCTATATGAATAACTGTGAGGTCATTCACAATTATTAGTACATATTTATGACAAAATAGTTTTTCTTGCCGTGAAATTCTATTTTAACTTATGGATGAAATTTTATTATATTTAATAAAACATCCATGTACCTAAATTGGCTTCTAAAATCATACTATCAAATATATGAACTCATTTCGCTAAGGCTATTATGCATATCATGTTTGATGTACAATGTTTAATGCTTTAGTTTGCTTTTATGCTTGTAAAAATTCTGGGCAATAATATATTAATTGATTTATTTAATAAAAAGACAAAAATGAAAAATCTCTTGTATCTATCTTGTGTTTCATTTCTCATATTTTAAAGCCTTATTTTCTTTTTCTAGGACTTTGAATTAGGCTATTAAGGGTCAAGTACCCTAAGACAATTGAAATTCATCTCTTTGAACGGAAGCTGAGGGAAAAAGCTTTAAAAAAACTCCTTATTCAAATACAAATAAAAATAAAAATTGCAAGAATAATAAATATATTAAATGAAGAATAATATTTTGAAGTAAAAAGCTTTTCCTTGAACTCCATTGTAGTTTTATTATGTGTTTGAGTAATTAGAAAAGCCCAATTAGAAATTGAATTAAAAGAAAGAATTTAACTTGAAAAGTATAAGTACTTTTTCTTATCCAGGGATTCTATTTTAACTTATGGATGAAGTTTTCTTATATGTATATACATTTTAAGTTTGGCCTTGGTCAACTAGCTTATTAGCTTGTGATTCATTGTTAAACATGGTGAGCAGCAAAGTAATGTGGTCTGGTTAGTTTATTAGTAGCAAGAATAAGGGTGATCGATTATAAGAGGTGGTTCCTAAAACAAATAAAACAACCCATCATTAATTAAGGTTTGAGCATTCAAGGCAAGTTGGTAAGTTTAGTAAAATGCAGTGCTCTCAAATTACTACACACACACACACACACACACATATATATATATATATATATATATATATATATATATATATATATATATAAGGTATTCTAGTATCATAAGGATCAAACCTATTTTAGGTATGTCATGGTTTACATTACTAGGTAGAAATCCTCTCTAATTAATCACCTTGCCTTAAATATGGAAAGTTATTGTAAGGTAATGACAAACATACCTCTCATAATTTAGCCCTTAGAGTATACAAGTAGGACTACTTTAGGTGATTCTACCACTTCATATCTAAGTTAAGTGTATAACTAAGATCCTTAACATCGATGTTCCTAAGTGAGGAGTTTCATCTTTAGGATTTACTACTCCTTGTATTAACTTATATAATCAAGTCTAAAAAGAAAGTTCATATCCCTTGATTCCATGGGCCAATCCATCTTTAGTATAGGGATGGACCTAACATAAGAGAGGGTTGATCTTGAAGGCTTTGAGATTACCAAGGAACCTCTCCCACTTTGTACTTTGAAATAAGAGAATTAAATTGATTTTGGTAATTTTCTTAAAATTAAAATCTCTATTGTAAGAATTTCAAAATTATTAATTTTCCTTGATTGAAATACTTGTACTCATAAGAAATATGTCTTTTTCTAAAGAATTTTAAAATTGAGAGAATTTCCTCAAATTAAAATAATATAAATTCTTGAAGATCTCAAAATTTAGATAAGTTCGGAAAAAATGATCTTTTAAGGAACTTTTTTTTTGGAAAACTTGGTCTTGCGTATCTACATGAGGAAGAAGCCTATCATTGTCATTGAATAAAAATGATAGCCATACTTAAGATTAGATAATGGACAAGGCAAATCATCATTAGCCTACAATGACAACTAAAACGAGCAACAAATAACCCCTTGAAAAGATGATTACAAATAAAATGACTCTTTTTGGAACAAGGATCTATGATCTAAGATGACCGACTTTCTCCTTTTTGTCTCTTTTTTTTTTCCCCTTGTAGTAGAAGGGATTTAACATACCTTATAAGGTGCTAACATTCATTCTTTCACTCTTCTCTTAGTCCCTCCAACCAAATTGTTACCAGGGCTATGTTTGGTTCCCGAAAATTATTAGGGAAAGAACAAAAATGTTAAAGAAAATGATTTACTCATATTTAGTTTTACCGTGAAAAATGTGAAAGAATGTCAAATATAATTAAAATTATTAAGAAATTTATATATTTTTAAATTATTTGATTTTTATATGAAAAAGTTAAAATAAGATAAATTTTTTTGAAGTAATATATAAAAATAATTTATTGATTAAATTTTTTTTTTTTGTTTTCCTACCCTTTTTTCTTTCCATCTACTTTTTTTTTTCTCTATTTTCTTTTACTTGCATTTTCTTTCAAACGTTCCGACAACCAAGCTTAGCCTAAATTATGGATCCAAGTATTCACTCAAATGCAAGTTTTGGCGAAGTTCAATTACTTGCTAGGATAAACTCTTGGTGAATATCAACTAGGTGATTAGTTTCGAATGGATTCTTAGAAGGTGGCATTTTTGCAACTTCACTACAAAGTTAGTACATTACAATAAAATCTCTATAAAATAATAATCTTACGAATAAGAAAAATTATGAACTTAGCAAGGTTATTGATTTATTGAAAAATAAATAATTTATTAATTTATTGATAAATAAATATTTATTAATTAATAAAGAGTGTTATGTTTCTACTATAAAACACTTAATCTATGGGGTAGAAAGTTAATACGTAGAAGGCAAAAAGACTCCATAAAATAAAAGATAGTTATTAATTGTAAAGAGGTTTCAAGTGTATGATAATTTTGAGAGGAAGTGAATTGAGAAAAAACAAATTAAAAAAAAAAAAATGGTGTCAAGACTTGATGCCTAAAAGATAAAGATGTTTCAAGTATATGATGATTCCGAGAAAAAAGCGAATTGCAAAAAATAAAAATTATGAAAAGTTACTCAATACTATATATGTTAATGCCCTAAAAGATAAAGGGGTTTCAAATATATGATGATTTCGAGAAGAAGTGAATTTATAAAACGTTACTCAATACTATATATGAAGTTCTATTCGCTATGAAATTTTGTTTTATATATATATGTGTGTATGTGTGTACTTCATCAATTATTAATTTTATATTTCTTTGGGGTCTTAAGGATTTCTAATAATACTACTATCTTATGCATTTTGTGAGGTTATTAATTTAGTACATTGGCTTGAGTTGGGAGAATAAAATTTTATTACTTAATGGGAAGTTGTTAATTTATTGAACATTCATTTATTGAAGTTTTAATATAGTAACCAATTTATAAATATATCAGCTGATAAATTTAAAATAAATAACAATGATGAAGTAGCACGATGTTAGACACATTATGTCATTTTGAAATTCATCATTTTTCTTTTCAAAGACAGTAGTGCCATTTAGGTAATATCCTGCAAAGAGGCTTCAATATGAAGTCATGAATAGAAAATGAGGTAGTGGATAAAAGACATAAAATAAATAAAAAAATCATTAAAAGAAATCAAGATTCAATGAAACCAACACGGTTGAATTTCATTTGTTTGAACGGAACCCTTAAAGAAAAAGCTTAAAAAACAGCTTTTGATTCAAGAGAGAGATTACAAGAGTTGTAATACATGCATACATATAGAGACACCCAGTTAAAGGAGTGTGACACATGATGTTGTTGTGGCAATTAATAAGAGTTGATTTTCAATAGAGGATGTGATCAATATGGGAGGGAAAAGGGAAAGGTTAGTTAGTTATCAGTGTAAAAAGAATGTTCTAAGTCACAATTTAATTAGTTTTATATTAATTTATGTACCAAATTAATGAAGAAAAAGAAACTCACTCCATTTATTAGCATTGAACTTAATTTATTACAAGAGAATGAAATCAGCAAATGAAACCGAAACTATTTCCACCACTTTTCCCACCAGGCATACATATATATACGAATCTTTTCACCCCATCTAATTACCTCCATCAAAAAGATATATTTTCCCACAACTCTAGACATATTTACCATTCACAAACATAGATCATGGCCAGTTTCTGCAAGGTCTCTATCATGGCATTCTTTCTCTTAGCTAGTGGGGCTTTCCTGTCATCACCAGCACTGGCATTCCAAGCCAATGAACAAGACTTTAGCCTCGCATCAGAACCTTCTTCCAGCAGTGAGCAAGACATTATTCCACCAGCATTACGCCATTATTTGTTTCAATGCCTCCAGAGGCTGGGTGAAGAATGCAGGCCATTGTTCTTTGCTAGAATATTCATAGGTGAAAAAAATGAGATCCCTACTAGTTGTTGCCAATACCTGGTGCAGATGGGAGATAAATGCCACACTGCAATTACCAATGCTGTAATCTCGAGACCTGAGTTCAGTGGCAATGCAACCTTATTTCGTACAAGATCCGAGGAGACTTGGACGACCTGTAGCCGACTCGTAGAGATTATCTCTCCAGGCCCATCTGCTTAAGATTAGATTTTCATATTTGTGTTTACATGTAATTCAATAAAACGAGAACAATGCGTTTACAATGTTAATTATAATTTTGAATAAGATATTTTTGGTTGAATATTGGCTCCTTTGGTCTCACTGTTGGTCTCATTTTTTTTCTTCTTAATTTCAAAATTACTAACATTATTTTCGTCATATCTTCTTAATTAATAACATATTTATTAATGATTAGCATGGATGGTAGGTATGTGTACTTGTTAGTATAATGATATCAACAGTTTCTCCCTTTTGTTTTGAAATGATTCTTATTGCATGGTTTCTGTTTCTTATGCGTTTGACATGGTAATGCTTTGAATTAGACTATTAATGGAGCATTAGACTATTAAAAGAGAAAACAAGTTGAGGACTAGGTTTGATTTTTAAAATGCATGGAGAATCAAAGGTAGAGATAGAACTCACCAAAAAACATTTATTTGTTTTGTTTGAGATTGAGTCCTTGTGCACTAGAATGCTCGCCCCTAGCAAAGATGCAATCCCAAGCATAAGGAGTTAGAAATGCCTAGAGTGGGGTAAGTTAAATCCCAAAAACCAACTAAATCTACCAAAACCAATCCAATCTTGGCTGATTAGATATATTTTCAATGGCCAAATGCTTGGTTTGATGTGAGAAATAAAAGAACTTATGAAGGTGGTTCTTTTTTTTTTTTTTTGACTTAGTTCTAAATATAACTTAAGGCTACGGTCAACCATACAATGATTAATTCGTTCCCAGGCCTTGTACATACCGCCCGCCATACTCAGTGTCACGCCCCAAGACCCACTCCAAGGGCGTGACGGTCATTTCACACCTCAAACCCGAAGGCTTAAAGTATAATCTGACACAAACAATCATATTGTAACTGGATGTTACCAATTACCAAATACCTGTTCAGAGTAGCGGAACAAAATCTAAAATCCTCAAAATTCAATTTCCAAATAACTTCCAAATACCAAATGATCCAAATGAACATAACTAATAGTTAAACAAAATTCAACATAAAATCCTAAGTCAAATCCTAATGATGACCATTCCTCAGCCTAGCCATCACTCCTCACCCGAACTAAGAGTACCTGAAATTTTTTTCAACAATTGGGAATGAGCTCACAGCCCAATAAGGAATATTAATGCAATTCATGGATCAAATATTTTCATTTCAAATAGGAGATATCATTTTTTTTTTCATCAAATATCAAAGTTTCAAAAATACCAATATATTCAGAATTCAACCAATCATTTTCATATCAAATTCAAACACTTTCACATAAGATTCAATCAAATCTATTCAATTTTCATTTCTCTGGTTATCAAATATCAAATGTCTAGTTAGGTGGGACTTTTCAAATGGGTGGCTAGCCTCAAATTGTTCCTGGTGGACGGAACCAAACACTACTAGTACTAGTAACCTCTAACCAAACCCCTAGAGGCTGGGGTCCAAATCAATTACATTCCCACCATGAAATGTAAAGGTCAACTATTATATCCCGTTGACAGGGCCGAATAGTCAACTATTATATCCCGTTGACAAGGGCCAAATAGACCAGAGTGATGTTTTTTGATGAAGTATTCAAATTTACACAACATAATATCTCCATATTTTGTGTCATAAATAAAACAAAATATTCCAACATAACATTTAGTGCAAAACAATTTGATCCATGCATGGTAACAAAATATCATTTTCTTTTCCACAATTCAAAATAACATATAAAATAATTTAATTTTATAAATATTGCATTAACTTCCCTTACCTCAAAAGAAGTCCTTGAAAGCTTGGGAGAAGAATAATTCTGAAAAAATATAATCTACTCTTCACCTAATATAACATAAGAGAAACAATTATTACTATTTATTTATAATTTAACTAATCTATTCCTTATTTAAATAAAACTAATAAATTCTCAATTTGTTTCTAATAACACATTACTAATTTAATTAAATTATAACTTTATTTCGTTATAAAATTCTATATATATATATTGCTAAATCTCTTATTCTATTTATTACAAAAATACCATTATTACTATTATCTTATTTATAAATCTAAAACTAAATATTATTATTTAATTAACCAATTCCAAACCACTCAACCTCGGGTACACCAAACCAAAAAGCAAATTTTTATTTTTATTTTTATTTTTTTTTTCATTGCCAATCATGATCCATTAATATATATATATATATATATATATATATAAAAGGGGCTTCTTGGCACACGCACCTTTTGTTTTTGTTTTTTTTTTCCCATGCTTCCAGTAGCACGCTACACGTACGCCCTTTTTTTTTTTTTTTTATCTAATAAAACTTAAGATCTCCCAAATTCCAATACTAAAATCAAAATATTAAATTTTCACTATTTGATATTAAAACGAATTAAAAAAAATAATCTAACCCTAATCTAGATTTGGGGTTTTCAAAAAAAAAAAATATCTAATGTGTTTGAAATTAATCAATGAATCTAAAATATTAAACTAGGGGTTAGAATCTTACCTATACAGATCTGTTCTTCAACCCTGAAATCTGACTCCAACCTTACGTTCTCTGGAATTCTGCGAACAGGAACTCTATTCAGAAAAGAAGGGAAATAATAAAATTTCTAATTTATACCTAGGGTATTTATTCATAAAATTACACTTTTACCCCTCTTCCACTTTATTAAATTAATTAATTAACTAATTAAATTATTAATAACAATTTCCTAAATTACCCTTAAGAGAAAATGCTTGGGTGTTACACTGAGAGTTGGTCTTGCCTGAAATTCGCAAGAAGGGGGATGCTGAAGGCAGGGCTAGTGACTGGAGTGAATGCACCCATTGTATTTGCTTCTCCTGATGATTGATCAAGTAAAAAAAATATTGTATTTTTCAGTACATCATTATGGATTGGATTAGCCTTTTTGCTAGGTATACTTAATTCTCTCATCTCTTGAACTTATTTGTCCTAGATCCAAAAATGAAATGACCCCACTCTTTATTTTTTTTCTTTATTTTTATGTTGAGGATTTATATTGAATTTGAATGTGTCTCATAACCAGAAAGAATTCGAGGGAGGGGTTGAGTATTAAGAAGTTAAAAAACAACTAGATTCACATTAGCTTTCATATCAACCAATCGCATCTAATAAGTTCTCCAATGTAGTTCATCTATTCAAAGTGAAAAACGACTCCTTTCATTCTATAGAAGATAACAAAGAAATACTTGGTCAAGAAGTACCTTTATCTTAGTGCTATTGGTGCACTGATATATCTTGCAAGTTGTATAAGACCATATATAACATGCTATGTCAACTTGATTGAAAGATATATATATATTTGTACCAACTCAAAGACATTGGGATAAATTAAAGTATGTATTTATGATATCTTCTTGGAATAACAAACATAATTTTGTTTTATTGAAAAGAATAAGAATTTCAATTGTTTTATTAAACCCCCATCTTAAAAAGGCTATGTATCTATCTAAGGTAGTACAACAATATCATGAAGATCAATAAAAAAACAATGGTTACAACCTTTTCAAATCATTTAGAGATACCCACAATTCGTAAAGCAAGTTGTGAATTTGTAAGGTGAAGGTTAATGATCCAACATATGTGGGAATCATGTGGATTCTCCTCCATTTAAGATAATTTGACCAAACTACATGAAGATAATGTCGCTTGTCTTGTAAAAGTTATAGGAAAATTTATAACAAGTGAAAGAACTAAGCATATCTCCTAAAGTTGTTCTATACTTATGAGTTCTAAAAGAATGGTGAAATTGATGTTCAGTAGATTCGATCATTTGATAATCTAGTAGATCTATTCATGAAAGTGCTACTATGAGCTAAATTAAAAAAATTCAAGATATAACATTGCAATGAATTGAAAAACTGAAAGTCTAATAAGGAACACCTAGAAGGGGGGTGAATGCCGATTTAAAAATTTCAATAAAGATTTATATGTTAGCTAGACCCAATTCTTTTACCTTGTGAGATGCAAGGGATAATATTTTCTATTAATTTTAGGTAATTCCAGTAGAATGTAAAACATAAAAGATATTAACAATGAGATACAAGATATTTACGTTGAAAACCCTACACTAACCGTGGAGATAAAAAACCATGAGGTCTAAGACCTACTAAGCTAAATCTACTATGTGAAATCAAGTTACACATATTTACTTGATCGCTTTACCCTAAAGACTTACTCACTCTATAAAACTTGTAATACCTTAAAGATATAAATAATTGCTCTAGTGGTTCACTTCTGCCTCGCTGAAGGGATGAAGGTCTTCAACCCAAGATTAAAAAAACTAATCCTTGAACGAGAGAATATGAATAGTGTGGCACTTAAGGCTTTTTCTCAAAGAGACCTTCTCTAAAGAAAATAAGGTCTCTCAATTATATATCTCCAATCTTTAATCCTCTAGGGATTATTAGGGAGGTATTTATAGGCAAAAGCCCGAAGAGTCTCAGTTTTAGAAGAGTTCTAATCAAATTTGCATGAAAAATCTTGGCAGACCGCTCAAGCTAACTTGCCCATCGCTTGAGTGCTCAAGATGCTTAAGCGGTTCTGCTCTATTTCAAAAGTCAACTTTAAAAACCTTTTAAGTTAAAAAAAAAAAAAATCATCCACTTAATACCTCAATATAGCCTAATTTGCCACAAGCCAAACCTCTTTAGATATACCTGTGACTTCTCGATTGAACGAAGGAGAACTTTTGGTATTCAATGGAGAGCAGGTCACGATCTAAAAAGACTTGTATGACCAAATATTAAAAGGAACAAAATTGCCAACATAAAAACAAGACTCCATGTCCTAAGAGGAATGATTAAGGGATCTATAATTGAAGTATTGAAGAAAGCATAATCGTGTTTACATGAGGGGAGTATACTAATATAGATATAATATATTATTTTTTCCTTCATCTTGGTTTTTTCCCACAAGGTTTTACTAGTAAGGTTGTAGTGGTCAAATCATTTAAAGAATATTGTACTTTTTTTATTAGGTCTTCTCCTATTGGGTTTCTCCTAATAAGGTTTTAACAAGACATATTCTTATTTTCATCCAAGAGAGAGTGTAATGGAATATGAGAATTCATCAAATTATGAGAATTTATGGATGATCATCCATACTGATGTAAATCTCTTTCTGTCTCTTTTATAAGGAAGAGATTTGATAATGAAATAATGGTCTATTTTTTGTTTGCATTCCAATTCTTTTATTTTACAACTAGGATATCTTTATTAGCATGTTTTTTATTTTCTTTATTGAGTTTAGTTCTTGACTTTAAGGGGAACTTATGTTTTCTAGGTTTTAAGATCATGAACTTATGAAGATAATTAATTCAAAAGGTTCGAATATCTAAGTTTTTAACCTTGGAAGGAAAATACACTCTTAGGATTATTATTATTATTATCTTAAATTTGCCAATCTTTCAAAGAAATTTGGGTAGGTTGACATGACTTAATTGTCCTTTTTTTTTTTCTTTTTTTAATGATTAGATCCAATTTAATTGATCTATAAAATGATTTTAATGAGTAAAGATTATTTTGAATGCCTCATAATGTATTTTTGTAATTGGACATTTGTGAGTGACGAAACTTTATTTTTGCTTATTTTCGAGTTGAAATTGAGATTATTTTCTCACACTAATAGATGGGCCACTAGAGTATTCAAACATGTTTGAATAATTTCGAAGTGCTAAATACATTGTGCAAATATTAATATCTCTATCTTTAATCCAAACGTAAGAGTCATCACTTGCAAGAATAGAAAAATTCCTATAATGGAACAAATAATTATAGATGAAAAACAATTTTCATCCTATGCAAAAATATATGCCATTGAAAAAAATTGATTGAAAACATAATTGTAAGATAAATTGAGGTTGGAAATTCATGTAGGACTTATTGAAAAAGTTGTGTTAAACATAAATTTAGCTATCTGAATTCAAATTTAATATTTACACTTTGTAGGATGTATGAAGAATTAGTTGAAATATTAAAGTGGGAACTTGAAATTGAAGTTTTCAAATAATACAAGTGATTTATTTATTGTAAGCTTCAAAATCTTTTGATTATTTTATACATTAAATTATCTTGTTTCTCTTCATAAATCTATGAACAGTTCTTCATGTCCAATGAGTTCAAAATTCTTGAAATTACTATTCGAGTCTCTTTGTGGTCATAAGAATAAAATTTTGGTCTTAAAAAGGACATAATATTTTGAGAAGGTAAAAAATCCTTGAACACCTTCATTACTAGGAAATTATGAGGACTCCTCCGAGCTTGAATGCTTGGTTCTTGTTCTTTCCCTCCTCTAGAGATGGATCTTTAGATGTGCGATATATTAGGATGGTGAGAAAGAGTGTTGTTGAGGTATTTTTGATTAAAACTTTGCTATATTTTGACTCATGCCCAATTGGTGTCTCAGCTGATTTGTGTTCAGCTGGTGCTCCTTGATTGAGGAAGTGATCAACAAAATTTATACCTATAACACCATACACTAGGGTAGCAAATACAAAGCTACTATAGTATAGTGGCTCTAGGATCGTTCACTGGGAATGATTAACAAGCAATCAAGGATACCAATTCCAAGTGAATTGGTCTTGTTTCATTTCATGGTTAACTTAAGAAATAAAACACAAAATTTTGATTGGTAAAGGTTGAGACTTAAACTAACTAATTTAACAGAAGTTTGGAATAATTTAGGAAGAAAAGCATTCCTTGGAGATTTAGGTTCACTGGGGTGGTTCCTCATGCAAAAGACAGAGCTCCGGTCAGATGGTTCATTTCCTCGCATTAGAGATTCAACTTAGAGTCAATTCTCTAACCGGTGATGTACAGAGACTCCTTCAATTAGATTTCACTTTAATTCTCTCACTGATGCAACTTGCAATGGTTTTAGCCTCTCACCAAGCCTTAACCATTCAAGGTGATCTTTAACCTTGGATTACCCATCAAAAGCTCGCAAGAGATAACTAATGGATGTCTCCTAGGAGTCCAAAAGCTTATCAAGTGTTGGCTATTCTAGAAAATCCTACCCTGAAGTCACCTCCCAGAGGCTCGCAAGGGGTAAACTAGTGCATTTCCATGGTTGGAAATCACTTGCCTTACCAAGTGTTGGCCCAGGTGACTCCAAGGTGTTTTAAGTTAACTAAAAACATTGAAATCACTAAAGGATTTCACTTCCTCTTCATTACTAGCTAAAACCACAGAGCTTTGCATTCTTGCACTTGGAACCTTCCCCGGCAACCTTAGCTCCAAGGAATTGGAGGTTTAGTTACTCATTCTCTGGGGAAAACTCCTCAGAGAATTCATAACTTAGAAATAAAATGAAAATACAAAGTGAGAAGGTAAGGCAGTAGAAAGAAAATAGACTTTACTTGCTTACCAAACGTTTACAAAAGGAACTCCTCTCCGAGAACAGGCTCCCGAGAGGCATATATATCAAACCAATATAAAACTAATTGTTACAAAGATATTTGGTCTTTTTTACTAACTTAAAAACTAAGGAATCATGTAATTGGTGGTTTACAAGGAGTATTTTGGGATTTAGACAACAAAAATCTAATGGAAAATATCTCCCAATGTCGGTAGCAACTTTCGGAAGGCTTCAGGAACCATTTCGCAGGAGAAAAGTGGTGTCTGCGAAATTTCGCAGACACCCAAGAGGGCTGCGAAATTATTTTGCAAGACCGAGCTACCTTCACAGGGCTGCGAAGTTGGCTTCCACCTTGAGGTTTCCAGCTCCCTTCTCGCGGCATGGTTCGTGCATCGTCAGAAGGAGAAACACCTTACTGTACAAAAGTGCTGCGAAATTCTCGCAACAAATGGCTGATTCCGCAACACTTTAGTGTGATTAACTTGTAATGGCTGCAACTTCTTCGTTTCAACTCCGAATCGCACACCGTTTGAAGAATTGGATTGTTGACTTCCTGAGCTTTGAAATGGTATATAGCATGCATCATTTGGACTTCAGAAAGTGCTCCAAAAGTGGCTGCTACGACTATCATCAAGAATAGGCTTCATGGCAGATTCTCTTTGCTTTTTCTCCTTGCAATCCGGATTCACTCTTGGCAAATGAATCCTAAGCTTTGCCCAAGATTCCTCATAGCTCTCCTCAGTCTTGACTTGCTTTGGTGATCAAAATACTAACAAAAACACCAAAACTTACACAAAGTGATCAAAATTGCTTTAAAGGATCCTTAACATGCCAATTGAGTTAAAAGGCCTAAACTACTACTCAAAAGTGTTTAAAAGGATTAATTATAGGCTATCAAATAGCACTTTTTGAGTAGTAATCACTCCCCCCAACCGACATATTGCTAGTCCCTTAGCAATATAGGAGAGAAAATTAAAAATAAATAGCAAACTAATTTAAAATTTACATTAACATCATGCTGAAAGGAAAATAATTCTCAAGTGGCATGATGATCTATTTCTCACATGAATCATTAAAGAAATACAAAACCAAATCTCAACAAGAGTCATAACAAACTATGCTAAGCACTGTTAATCAAGGAAGTGCATTATGCAAACTGAAGTTTTAAAATCATTTCACTTTCTAAGAACTAAACTTCAATCTTCCACAAAAATCTATGTGTATTGGTTCCTTAGGTTCCGAGAATAATATGCTAAACTAGTCTCTCCCCCCAACCTATCTCTTTTCAACACTTTAGCAAACTGACCAAAATCAATAAGAAAAGAACACACTTTCATCATTTTTTTTTTTTTTAAAGTACCTTTATGGGGTACTCTTTCTGACTTGTCCATGTAATGGGGGTCCATCGATGACTCCTAACCAATTAAGGTTTAGGGCACCAAGTTTTAAGGATCTTTCAACCACTAACTCCTCGGATTTTTCCCCGGACTTTTAAGAATGAATTTCTAATACCCAAGCATCTACCATATGCTAACTCTACCTATTCACCCTTGTAACGAGCATTGAGGTCGGTGACTCCCAACCAATTAAGGCTTAGGGCACCAGGCTTTAAAGGCTTTCACCATATGCCCCTCAGACCTTGCTCGGGTTTCAAGGCAAGCAAACAACTTTCTTTATTTCAAAGGCTCATTGGCCTTTTGCAGGGTGTTTCAATTTTTATCAAATGAGGTCAAATATACCAAGTCCCAAAATTATCCTAAGTCAAGAGGGAAATAGCTTTTCATCTTATAATCGGAAACTAATGTGCACAGTGTGTGGATAGCTTAAAGTGGAAGAACTTAATTCAATTTCAGTAGAAGTTTCAACAATTGAACCACTTTAGTAAGCATAATCCATACTCTAAGTCAAGTGAAAAACAACAGTTCAATTTCTCTTGGTTTAATTTGAAAATTTTTCCTCAAAATTCATGGAGAATAGAGTAACACTAGTAAAAAGTAAAAACTACAACTAATTAACCAATATAATTGCAATACCAAAAAGATTTAGCATACTTCCTTCCTCATACCCCCCAACCGAACTGAGCATTGTCCTCAATGTGATTTGAGTGACTGTAATAAAAGGGAGGAAGTGGTACCTCCTTGCTGATATCAAATTCGAATATTGATTGGGGAAAACCACATGTTTCAAAAAGAATAGAATATGTGAGAAAAGGAAATAAGGAGAACTTAATGCTAACTTTTAACAAGAAAAAAATTCAACTTGTATTACTTTGAGTTCATTTGATTACAATGCTAAAGACAAGTAACACAAGGAATCCCATATATAGTACCAAAATACTGGGATTTCATTTCAACTAAAACAAAACAAACATGCATAAAAACATAAACAGCAAATATATATAATGTCTGATGAGTGGGGTGATGGTGCTAGGCAGAAGGATCTGCCTCCTCAGTAGGTGGATCAGCTGGGGCTTCGGGCTCTGGAGGATGAGACTCTGAAGGCTGAGAGTGTGGCTCTAGTGGAGTATCAGTGGAGGGCTCTACAGCTTGTGGCAGATCGAAATGGACTTGGAGCTGCCTTAGGATGGCAGCTTGTTGAGCCTGAGAGGCTAACATCTGCTCCTGGCATGCTTTAATGGCTGCCAACTCCTGAGCAAGATTGCTCTGAGAAGCTGTAAGAGTCTCCAATGCACGGCACAGCTCTCGATATTCAGATATAGGGATGGCCATCCTCGGCTCAGCTGATGTGGATGGCTGTGATGAAGCAGGTGCAGCTGGTGAAGCTCGAGGGATGGCAGGAGTAGCAAGTGTTATACCTTCAAGTATATGTCTTGGGGAGGCTCTCCTTGCTGCTGGCTGAGGCTGCCCAGGCTGATCAATTTTGTAGGCCGTCATGTTATTCCATTTATCAAGAGTAAATGGCTCACGGCATATTCTCTTTTTCTCCAGCTGAGGCTCAGCTGGGTATCCTAGATGTTCCAAAATTTGGCATAGCAGCCGTGGGAAGAGGAGTGGAATGCAATCTGCTCTTTGAAGCTTCTTCTTGTGAACCTTCTCCTCAAAGTAGAGAAGGGCTGCCATGATCAGATGATGAGGCCCAAAGAAGAATCCTTCTGACATCTTGTACAGGGCTTCTAGGAGAACTCCCCTTCTTTGGGTCCAATGCTGCAGGGGATAGATATTATGCCTCAAAAAGGCATCAATCAAAAACATAACTGGAGGTAGCTCCCCCCTCAGCAGATGTGATCGATTTGCAGCTCCTCTGGTTAGGGTGCGAACCATCTCTAGCTCAGTAGGATTTGACCAAGCTTTAAAATTGTCGAATTGGGTTGGCTCAAAAGGAATTTGCAGGGCTTCAGCAATATGTCTTGCTCTCAAAATACCATGTCTCCCATCAATTGTGAAATGGATCAGAGTTGGATTTCTTACCTCTTTGGTTGTCATGGACTGGTAGAAATCCGTGGCTATCCGAGGATAGAAAAAGTCCCTTGGAGCTAGCAGATGCTCCATATGGTACCTCCTTAGCAGCTGGAATGATTGGGCAAGCTCTGGCCTCACTCTGAATGCTGCTAAGTCGAAGCAAAGCTCAGAATGGAATGCCCGAGTTCGACAATCCAGGTTTCCTTCGATTGGGTGCTGAGGCAGCATTGGCCTCCTAATCACTTCTTCCAGAGGTGCTTCAGCTGTAATTTGGGGCTCTGGAATTGGCGCTTGAGGCTCCTAAGCTTTTTCTTGGGGTACCGGAGATGGTACCGGCGATGGAATTGGCAGGGGACTCGGCAAGGGAACCGGAGATGGCACTGGAGTTTGAACCGGTGAAGGATTTGGGGATTGCTCAGGGGATTGCTCAGTCAAATCGATTGGTTCTGAGCTCTCAACCCTGGGTTTCTTCTTCAATGGCCGACCGCCTGACCTTGTTAAATATCGCCTTGCCGGCGGCTTTGGTGGCGCCGGCTTCACTGGAGGAGGATTTGGTCTCGACGGCGAAGGCTTTGGAGCAGGTTCTGGAACAGAACCTGGACTTGGCTCCTTTCGCAGACTCCTTTTGCGGTTCGAAGGGGATGAAGACTTTGCCCCTCGCGTTCGTGCCAATTTGGGCTATCGATCTTTGGCCGGCGTTGCTGAACGGAGAAGATGACCGGAGGCTTGGACGGCGAAGCTTGGCGAAGAAGACGAAGGGGCTGCGAGAATGGTGCTCTAATTTTTTGAAACCCTTTTCGCAGCACTTTTGACCGGTATAAATAGGAAAAACGGAAGCCCAAGGATCAATTTAAGTTTCGCAACAAAACGCCAATTTCGCAGCAAAATGGCATTTTCGCAGCAACTTCGCAGTGAGTTTCGCAGCTGCGAAATTGATGTCACTGTGCTGTGGAGTGACACTCGTGTGCCAAAACCACTTTCACAATTGCGAAATACCCTGCGGAATGGGACTTTTGGTGCGAAATCACGCTTTTCCACTTCGCAATGGGTTTCGCAGCTGCCAAATGGGTGCTACTGTACTGCGAAGTGGCACTCGTGTGCCAAATTCACTTTCGCAGCTGCGAAATACACTCGCAGAGACTTCTACAGTGCTGTGGAATGGTTTGGCAACAAAATGCACATTTCGCAGAAGTTTCCTTCACCCTGCGAAATTTCGCAGAGCTTTGTTTTTCTCCTGTTTCTGCTCTGTTTCGGCTCCAATTTCGACCCGATTTTTTTTCTTTCAATCCCCTTGAAATTTCTTCCACCTGGGATCATTTAAAACGATTAAAAAACACCTAAAAACATGATTTAAGATAAAAAACTAAGATCAAAAGTATAGAAACAACTTGAAAATTTACAAAATTTACAAAAATTTTGGACTGTGGTTAAACCACGTCCAGCAAACCCTTTTCACTTAAGCTTTTTGAGGTTCAAGGAGGTTGATTGCCTCCTTTTCTGATTTGAATGGCTCCATGAATGGCTTGAGACGATATCCATTGACTCTAAAGCTGTCATTGCCATTGGAATTCAATAAGTCCACCACTCCATTGGAATATACTCGGTGAATAACAAATGGACCAATCCACCTTGACTTGAGCTTCCCAGGAAAGATATGGAGTCTTGTGTCATACATCAAAACTTTTTGCCCTTCCTGAAATTCCTTGTTGGAGATGAGTTGATCATGCCACTTCTTCATCCTCTGTTTTGCAACTTTGGAATTGATATAAGCATTATTTCTTAATTCCTCCATCTCATTAAGGTCTAGAAATCTCTTTTCTCCGGCCTTAATCAAATCCATGTTCAGCTTCTTTATTGCCCACCAAGCTTTGTATTCAACTTCCACAGGGAGATGGCATGCTTTGCCATAGACAAGACGATAGGGAGACATCCCAAGAATAGTCTTATAAGCTATTCTATATGCCCACAATGAGTCATGAAGCCTAATAGACTAATCCTTTCTGTTGGAATTCACCACTTTCATCAAGATGTTCTTTATTTCCCTGTTAGCTAGCTCAACTTGCCCGGAAGTCTGAGGATGATAAGGTGTGGCCACCTTATGCTTCACTCCATACTTGGATAACAGAGCTTCAAAAGGTTTATTGCAAAAATGAGCACCTCCATCACTGATTATGGCCTTGGGCACCCCAAATCTTGAGAAAATGTTCTCTTTAAGAAACTTGAGAACCACCCTGTGATCATTTTGTTTACAGGGGATTGCCTCAACCCACTTAGAAACATAATCCACCCCCACCAAGATGTAAGAATTACCAAAAGACATTGGGAAAGGTCCCATGAAGTCAATACATCAAATATCTCAACTATCAGAATGGGGTTCATAGGCATTTGATTTCTTTTTGTTAACTTTCCAATCCTTTGGCATCTATCACAAGTCCTACACATGATGTGGGCATCTTTAAAAAGAGATGGCCAAGTAAACCCTGATTGCAATACCTTCATGGCTGTTTTTTGAGAGGCAAAGTGGCCTCCACATGCATTCTCATGACAATGAGATAGAATCCCTTGCTGCTCATCTTCAGGGACACACTTCCTAATAATCTGATCTGCACAATACTTAAAGAGAAAGGGCTCTTCCCAATAATAAGCATGAATTTTGGCGAAGAAGTGCTTCCTGTCCTGTGCATTCCACTCACTTGGAATTTCACCAGTTACTAAATAATTAGCAATATGAGCATACCAAGGAGTTTTCACTAGGAACATGAGTGATTCTTCAGGAAAATCATCATTGATAGGCAAGGGATGGGAATTATGTGCTATAACTAACCTTGACAAGTGGTCAGCTACTACATTCTCCACTCCTTTCTTATCTTTGATTTGAAGATCGAATTCTTGTAACAAAAGAATCCATCTAATCAACCTTGCTTTTTCATCTTGCTTTGTCAATAAATACTTCAAGGCTGAATGGTCAGTGAAGACAATGATGAAAGACCCCACTAAATAAGCTCGAAATTTGTCCAAAGCAAATACCACAGCTAACAATTCTTTCTCTGTAGTTGTGTAGTTCCTCTGAGCTTCATTTAGTGTTTTACTTGCATAGTAAATCACATAGGGCTTCCCATCTACTCTTTGGCCAAGCACAGCTCCTATAGCATAGTCACTGGCATCACACATCAGTTCAAAAGGTAATTGCCAGTTAGGGGCTCTCACTATTGGAGTTGTTGTTAAATACTTCTTCAGTTGATCAAAGCTATTTTGACACCTTTCATCCCATATAAACTTAGCATCCTTAGCTAACAGTTCACAAAGAGGTTTTGAAAGACTTGAAAAACCTTTTATAAACCTCCTATAGAACCCTGCATGGCCAAGGAACTGCCTTACTCCTTTCACAGTTGTTGGAGATGGTAATTTGGCAATAAGCTCCACCTTTGCTTTATCAACTTCAATGCCTCTTTCAGAGATGATATGACCAAGGACAATTCCTTGACGTACCATAAAATGGCATTTTTCCCAATTCAGCACCAGATCTTTTTCAATGCATCTATGAAGAACTGCTTCCAAATTAACCAAGCATTCCTCAAATGTACCTCCATATACGGTGATGTCATCCATGAAAACCTCCATAATTCTCTCCACCATATCACTGAAAATACTCAACATACATCTTTGAAATGTAGCAGGTGCATTGCATAAACCAAAAGACATTCTTCTGTAAGCAAATGTTCCAAATGGACATGTAAAAGTGGTATTTTCCTGATCTGCCAAATCAATTTCAATCTGAAAATACCCTGAATACCCATCCAAGAAACAATAGAATGGATATCCAGAGACTCTCTCCAGCACTTGGTCAATAAATGGCAATGGAAAATGATCTTTCCTGGTGACAGCATTC
Organism: Vitis vinifera; assembly: GCF_030704535.1. Taxonomy (NCBI): domain Eukaryota; kingdom Viridiplantae; phylum Streptophyta; class Magnoliopsida; order Vitales; family Vitaceae; genus Vitis; species Vitis vinifera. Next base: position 3,202,907 of record NC_081820.1, read on the forward strand.
AGCTTTCTAAAATCAATACACACCCTCCAACCTGAAGTGAGGCATGTAGTAATTTCTTCCCCTTTTTCATTTTGAATCACTGTGATCCCTGACTTCTTTGGTACCACTTGAGTAGGACTCACCCAAGGGCTATCAGAAATAGGGTAAATGATTCCTGCTTGAAGTAGCTTCAGCACCTCAGCTCGCACCACCTCTTGTAGATGAGGATTCAACCTTCTTTGAAATTGACGAATTGGCTTTGCTTCCTCCTCCATATATATATGATGAGTACAAACTAAAGGACTAATGCCTTTCAAGTCAGATATTTTGCCATCCTATTGCCTTCTTACACCTCCTGAGAACTTCCATTAAACAATTCTCTTGATGACTGGTCAGAGATGAAGATATCACAACAGGACATTGATTATTTGCTTCAAGATATGTATATTTCAGCTCCACAGGTAAAGGCTTCAGATTGAGTTTTGGGATTTCTTTTTCAATAGCTGCCTCCTCTTCTTCATTGAACAAAGGTAGAATTCTTTCTATCTTTCTCCAACTTTGTAGAGTGGCAAGCCCAATAGGAGATTCAGAAAAACCTTCCTCAATATCCTCAAGACTTTCATTCAACTTGTCTTGCATATTTTGATTGCAGTGCTCCTCTACCAAAGTATCAATAATACATAGCTCTTCTGGACCTTCTTCTTCCTCCGGAGTGATTTGCTTTTTAGACATATAGAAAATATTGAGATCCAGTGTCATGTTACCAAAAGTGAGTTGCATAAGCCCATTTCTACAATTGATGATTGCATTTGAAGTTGCAAGAAATGGCCTTCCAAGGATGATAGGAACTAAATTAGCTTCCTTTACAGTAGGATCTGTATCAAGAACAATAAAATCTACTGGATAGTAGAAATTATCCACTTGAACCAATACATCCTCAATTACCCCTCTTGGAATTTTCACTGATCTATCTGCTAGAGATAAAGTAATTGCTGTTGGCTTTAACTCTCCAAGTCCCAATTGCTTGTAGACAGAATAAGGAAGCAAATTCACACTCGCTCCCAAATCTAGCAAGGCTTTCTCCACTACCTTTCCTCCAATCATGACTGAAATGGTAGGACTTCCAGGGTCTTTGTACTTCAAAGGAGACTTACATTGTAAGATTGCACTTACTTGCTCAGTCAAGAAGGCTTTCTTGTTTACAGTCAACCCTCTTTTGATAGTACACAAGTCCTTTAGGAATTTTGCATACGTTGGAACTTGTTTAATCATATCCAGCAGTGGAATATTAACTTTCACTTGTCTCAATACTTCTAGGATTTCAGCTGCATTTCTAACCCCCTTTTTCCCATGTAATGCTTGAGGAAAAGGTGGAGAAGTTGATTTCTTCAGCATTTCTTCCTTCAGAAGCTCTTTCTCTGGAATTGCTTTGATTGTTGAATCAGATTCCTTCTTTTCTTCACTGATCTCACTGCCTTTATCTTCCATTTCCTTCCCTTTCTTTATCTCTTCTTCTTTCTCAACATGTGGCTTGGGTGTTGGCTGCTCAATTTTTTTACCACTCCTTAGAGTGATCAAAGCTTTCACATCTTTCACCTGTGATGATTCTCCCTCATGGCTTTCCACTTCATGGACACCTTTGGGATTTTGGTTAGGTTGAGAAGGAAATCTTCCTTTTTCTTGCAGTGTGTTCAAATTTGTAAGCCTTGAAATTGAATATTGGATGTTATCAAACTTTTGGTTCATATCATTTTGCATTCCATCCATTCTTTTGTTCAACACACTCTCCATTCTGTCCATTCTTTGATCAACTCGAGCATTGGTGGCTTCTTGCTTTCCCACAAAATCTCCCACTACCTTGCTGAGATTGGCTATTATTTGTTCAATACTTGAAGATTGCTGAGATGGTGGATCCGGCTGTTGGTATTGAGTTGCTCTGGCCTTCCATGAGAAATTTGGATGATTCCTCTAACTTGAATTGTAGGTATTTCCATATGGTGCATTGTTATTGGGCCTGAATTGTCCAACAACATTTGCTTGATCTCTATACATTTCCCTTTCAACTGAAATTGCAGGGCACTCCTCTACCAAATGTTCATATGACTGACAATTGGGACACAACTTCACTTGCACTGGTGCTTCAGCAACAGCTTGCACTTCATGTATTCTTTTCAGCTCCAGCTCCTCCAATCTTCTTGTCATAGCTGCCAACTTTGCTTTCATGTCATCATCTTCTTTCAAATTATACATCCCAGCCTTTGCATTGTAAGCATTCAACTGAGACTTCATCTTTCCCACTTCTCCTTTAGTTGGTTCATCCCATCCCCTTGAAACATCAGCTACATAGCTCAAGAAATCCATAGCTTCCTCTGGATTTTTGCTCATGAAATCTCCTCCACACATTGTCTCGAGGAGTTGCTTCATTGAGGAGGACATACCATCATAAAAATAGCTCACCAATAGCCAAGTATCAAAGCCATGGTGAGGACAAGCATTTATAGCTTCCATGTATCTTTCCTAACACTCATAGAATTTCTCATTCTCTTTAGCTGAGAAATTTGAAATTTGCCTTTTCAAGCCATTTGTTCTATGAGTAGGAAAAAATTTCTTGAGGAATTCAGCTTGTAGATCAGTCCAAGAGCGGATACTCCTTGGCCTTAAAGAATTAAGCCAAATTTTGGCCTTATCCTTTAAAGTAAAAGGAAATAGCTTAAGCCTCATCAAGTCAATTGAAGCTCCTCCCTCTTGAATGTATTACAAATGTCTTCAAATTCCTTGATGTGTGCATACGGATTCTCACTTTCCATCCCATGGAAAGTTGGTAGAAGTGGAACAAGATATGGTCTGATCACTAGCTACTCTGTAGGGGGCACTATACATGATGGTGCACTCATACGAGGTGGATGCATACGATCCCTCATTGATCTGAATTCATTGAGATTGTCTTGACGACCTTGGTGACTATGCTGATCTTCAGGTGCAGCCTCCATGATATTCAAGATTACTTCAAATTCTCCTTTCTGAGGTGTATCACACTTAACAAGCCTACCTCCAATGTCTCGTATCCACTTTGGCATACACAACTAGTATCTACCTACAACTTAAATAAAAACAGAGGACAACAAGAAAAACAGGGCTACAACAACAAAATTAAACTAGACTAAATTTTAAAAAGATAAACTTAGATTATGAATTAACAAAGAAAGAATGAAAATTAATAAAGTGAAAGAAACTTTACCAACTTGTGATGAAAATCACAAGTGCTCAAAAAATGGTATCACAATGAACTTGACACTCATTCCTCGGCAACGGCGCCATTTGACTCATGCCCAATTGGTGTCTCAGCTGATTTGTGTTCAGCTGGTGCTCCTTGATTGAGGAAGTGATCAACAAAATTTATACCTATAACACCATACACTAGGGTAGCAAATACAAAGCTACTATAGTATAGTGGCTCTAGGATCGTTCACTGGGAATGATTAACAAGCAATCAAGGATACCAATTCCAAGTGAATTGGTCTTGTTTCATTTCACGGTTAACTTAAGAAATAAAACACAAAATTTTGATTGGTAAAGGTTGAGACTTAAACTAACTAACTTAACAGAAGTTTGGAATAATTTAGGAAGAAAAGCATTCCTTGGAGATTTAGGTTCACTGGGGTGGTTCCTCATGCAAAAGACATAGCTCCGGCCAGATGGTTCATTTCCTCGCATTAGAGATTCAACTTAGAGTCAATTCTCTAACCGGTGATGTACAGAGACTCCTTCAATTAGATTTCACTTTAATTCTCTCACTGATGCAACTTGCAATGGTTTTAGCCTCTCACCAAGCCTTAACCATTCAAGGTGATCTTTAACCTTGGATTACCCGTCAAAAGCTCGCAAGAGATAACTAATGGATGTCTCCTAAGAGTCCAAAAGCTTATCAAGTGTTGGCTATTCTAGAAAATCCTACCCTGAAGTCACCTCCCAGAGGCTCGCAAGGGGTAAACTAGTGCATTTCCATGGTTGGAAATCACTTGCCTTACCAAGTGTTGGCCCAGGTGACTCCAAGGTGTTTTAAGTTAACTAAAAACATTGAAATCACTAAAGGATTTCACTTCCTCTTCATTACTAGCTAAAACCACAGAGCTTTGCATTCTTGCACTTGGAACCTTCCCCGGCAACCTTAGCTCCAAGGAATTGGAGGTTTAGTTACTCATTCTCTGGGGAAAACTCCTCAGAGAATTCATAACTTAGAAATAAAATGAAAATACAAAGTGAGAAGGTAAGGCAGTAGAAAGAAAATAGACTTTACTTGTTTACCAAACGTTTACAAAAGGAACTCCTCTCCGAGAACAGGCTCCCGAGAGGCATATATATCAAACCAATATAAAACTAATTGTTACAAAGATATTTGGTCTTTTTTACTAACTTAAAAACTAAGGAATCATGTAATTGGTGGTTTACAAGGAGTATTTTGGGATTTAGACAACAAAAATCTAATGGAAAATATCTCCCAATGTCGGTAGCAACTTTCGGAAGGCTTCAGGAACCATTTCGCAGGAGAAAAGTGGTGTCTGCGAAATTTCGCAGACACCCAAGAGGGCTGCGAAATTATTTTGCAAGACCGAGCTACCTTCACAGGGCTGCGAAGTTGGCTTCCACCTTGAGGTTTCCAGCTCCCTTCTCGCGGCATGGTTCGTGCATCGTCAGAAGGAGAAACACCTTACTGTACAAAAGTGCTGCGAAATTCTCGCAACAAATGGCTGATTCCGCAACACTTTAGTGTGATTAACTTGTAATGGCTGCAACTTCTTCGTTTCAACTCCGAATCGCACACCGTTTGAAGCATTGGATTTTTGACTTCCTGAGCTTTGAAATGGTATATAGCATGCATCATTTGGACTTCAGAAAGTGCTCCAAAAGTGGCTGCTACGACTGTCATCAAGAATAGGCTTCATGGCAGATTCTCTTTGCTTTTTCTCCTTGCAATCCGGATTCACTCTTGGCAAATGAATCCTAAGCTTTGCCCAAGATTCCTCATAGCTCTCCTCAGTCTTGACTTGCTTTGGTGATCAAAATACTAACAAAAACACCAAAACTTACACAAAGTGATCAAAATTGCTTTAAAGGATCCTTAACATGCCAATTGAGTTAAAAGGCCTAAACTACTACTCAAAAGTGTTTAAAAGGATTAATTATAGGCTATCAAATAGCACTTTTTGAGTAGTAATCATATTTTATCATTACTCTCTAGATATTTTGGTTTGTATCTTGGCATGTCCTACATTTCATGCTTATCTATTACAACTTTTTCTCCTATTATCAAAATTTCTACTAAAATCATCTTAAATTTATTTAAAATTTTTGTATTCATTTATTGAAAAAAAAATTAAAATTACTTTTATTTTTACGAAACATCAAATCATTTTGTTTTTTCATTTTGAAAGTCAATAAAAAAAAATTAAATACCACTTTCAATATTTTTAAATAAAAGTTTATTTACAATTTAAGTTCTAATGTTTTATTAAAAAATCTAGTTAGAGGAAATATATATTTTCTTTCATGGAACTTTTTGCTATGCAAGTACTTTGGATAATTTTTATTTCAAGCTATAAGAACATGTAAAAAAAAATTTCCATATAGTTTCGGGTTATAAGAATATGCAAATGAATTATTTTATATAGTTTTAGGTTATAATAATACACAAATTATTTTTCATAACTTCTAGTTATAATTTTTTACTAGAAAAATATATTTTCTAAATATAATTTATACTTTTTTCTGTATTTAAAAAAAAAATGGAAAATAAAAATAAAAGTGTAATTTTATCACATGCCTTTTACTCAAGAGAATGTTTTAATCTTCCACAAACATTTTTCTCTAAGGGCTTATAGGGATTTTATTTTGTAAAGACTATTCATGCTGATAATGATTCAAAAATTAATAATAATAAAAAATAACAAAAAGAAGAAAAAAAAAAAATAGAGTTATGAGAGAACTCTAGGGTGTGATTTTCATTGATTCAGATATTTTATTTATAGGAGTTGGAAAAATTAGAATTTAATACAATATTTAAAGTCTGTTTGGTAGTGATTCTTGGAAGCGTTTCTAAATTTTTTAACATGCGAAAATTTTTATCATTCAAGTATTAAAAATACTAAAAACGTTTTATAAAATCCCTGACAAACATACTCTTAATTTTTTTTACAAGGAATAAGAAAAATCTATATGAATAATTGTGAGGTCATTCACAATTATTAGTACATATTTATGACAAAATAGTTTTTCTTGCCTTGAAATTCTATTTTAACTTATGGATGAAATTTTATTATATTTAATAAAACATCCATGTACCTAGATTGGCTTCTAAAATCATACTATCAAATATATGAACTCATTTCGCTAAGGCTATTATGCATATCATGTTTGATGTATAATGTTTAATGCTTTAGTTTGCTTTTATGCTTGTAAAAATTCTGGGCAATAATATATTAATTGATTTATTTAATAAAAAGACAAAAATGAAAAATCTCTTGTATCTATCTTGTGTTTCATTTCTCATATTTTAAAGCCTTATTTTCTTTTTCTAGGACTTTGAATTAGGCTATTAAGGGTCAAGTACCCTAAGACAATTGAAATTCATCTCTTTGAACGGAAGCTGAGGGAAAAAGCTTTAAAAAAACTCCTTATTCAAATACAAATAAAAATAAAAATTGCAAGAATAATAAATATATTAAATGAAGAATAATATTTTGAAGTAAAAAGCTTTTCCTTGAACTCCATTGTAGTTTTATTATGTGTTTGAGTAATTAGAAAAGCCCAATTAGAAATTGAATTAAAAGAAAGAATTTAACTTGAAAAGTATAAGTACTTTTTCTTATCCAGGGATTCTATTTTAACTTATGGATGAAGTTTTCTTATATGTATATACATTTTAAGTTTGGCCTTGGTCAACTAGCTTATTAGCTTGTGATTCATTGTTAAACATGGTGAGCAGCAAAGTAATGTGGTCTGGTTAGTTTATTAGTAGCAAGAATAAGGGTGATCGATTATAAGAGGTGGTTCCTAAAACAAATAAAACAACCCATCATTAATTAAGGTTTGAGCATTCAAGGCAAGTTGGTAAGTTTAGTAAAATGCAGTGCTCTCAAATTACTACATATATATATATAAGGTATTCTAGTATCATAAGGATCAAGCCTATTTTAGGTATGTCATGGTTTACATTACTGGGTAGAAATCCTCTCTAATTAATCACCTTGCCTTAAATATGGAAAGTTATTGTAAGGTAATGACAAACATACCTCTCATAATTTAGCCCTTAGAGTATACAAGTAGGACTACTTTAGGTGATTCTACCACTTCATATCTAAGTTAAGTGTATAACTAAGATCCTTAACATCGATGTTCCTAAGTGAGGAGTTTCATCTTTAGGATTTACTACTCCTTGTATTAACTTATATAATCAAGTCTAAAACGAAAGTTCATATCCCTTGATTCCGTGGGCCAATCCATCTTTAGTATAGGGATGGACCTAACATAAGAGAGGGTTGATCTTGAAGGCTTTGAGATTACCAAGGAACCTCTCCCACTTTGTACTTTGAAATAAGAGAATTAAATTGATTTTGGTAATTTTCTTAAAATTAAAATCTCTATCATAAGAATTTCAAAATTATTAATTTTCCTTGATTGAAATACTTGTACTCATAAGAAATATGTCTTTTTATAAAGAATTTTAAAATTGAGAGAATTTCCTCAAATTAAAATAATATAAATTCTTGAAGATCTCAAAATTTAGATAAGTTCGGAAAAAATGATCTTTTAAGGATTTTTTTTTTTGGAAAACTTGGTCTTGCGTATCTACATGAGAAAGAAGCCTGTCATTGTCATTGAATAAAAATGATAGCCATACTTAAGATTAGATAATGGACAAGGCAAATCATCATTAGCCTACAATGACAACTAAAACGAGCAACAAATAACCCCTTGAAAAGATGATTACAAATAAAATGACTCTTTTTGGAACAAGGATCTATGATCTAAGATGACCGACTTTCTCCTTTTTGTCTCTTTTTTTTTTCCCCTTGTAGTAGAAGGGATTTAACATACCTTATAAGGTGCTAACATTCATTCTTTCACTCTTCTCTTAGTCCCTCCAACCAAATTGTTACCAGGGCTATGTTTGGTTCCCGAAAAGTATTAGGGAAAGAACAAAAATGTTAAAGAAAATGATTTACTCATATTTAGTTTTACCGTGAAAAATGTGAAAGAATGTCAAATATAATTAAAATTATTAAGAAATTTATATATTTTTAAATTATTTGATTTTTATATGAAAAAGTTAAAATAAGATAATTTTTTTTAAAGTAATATATAAAAATAATTTATTGATTAAATTTTTTTTTTTTGTTTTCCTACCCTTTTTTCTTTCCTTCTACTTTTTTTTCTCTATTTTCTTTTACTTGCATTTTCTTTCAAACGTTCCGACAACCAAACTTAGCCTAAATTATGGATCCAAGTATTCACTCAAATGCAAGTTTTGGTGAAGTTCAATTACTTGCTAGGATAAACTCTTGGTGAATATTAACTAGGTGATTAGTTTCGAATGGATTCTTAGAAGGTGGCATTTTTGCAACTTCACTACAAAGTTAGTACATTACAATAAAATCTCTATAAAATAATAATCTTACGAATAAGAAAAATTATGAACTTAGCAAGGTTATTGATTTATTGAAAAATAAATAATTTATTAATTTATCGATAAATAAATATTTATTAATTAATAAAGAGTGTTATGTTTCTACTATAAAACACTTAATCTATGGGGTAGAAAGTTTATACGTAGAAGGCAAAAAGACTCCATAAATTAAAAGATAGTTATTAATTGTAAAGAGGTTTCAAGTGTATGATAATTCTGAGAGGAAGTGAATTGAGAAAAAACAAATTAAAAAAAAAAAAAATGGTGTCAAGACTTGATGCCTAAAAGATAAAGATGTTTCAAGTATATGATGATTCCGAGAAAAAAGCGAATTGCAAAAAATAAAAATTATGAAAAGTTACTCAATACTATATATGTTAATGCCCTAAAAGATAAAGGGGTTTCAAATATATGATGATTTCGAGAAGAAGTGAATTTATAAAACGTTACTCAATACTATATATGAAGTTCTATTTGCTATGAAATTTTGTTTTATATATATATGTGTGTATGTGTGTACTTCATCAATTATTAATTTTATATTTCTTAGGGGTCTTAAGGATTTCTAATAATATTACTATCTTATGCATTTTGTGAGGTTATTAATTTAGTACATTGGCTTGAGTTGGGAGAATAAAATTTTATTACTTAATGAGAAGTTGTTAATTTATTGAACATTCATTTATTGAAGTTTTAATATAGTAACCAATTTATAAATATATCAGCTGATAAATTTAAAATAAATAACAATGATGAAGTAGCACGATGTTAGACACATTATGTCATTTTGAAATTCATCATTTTTCTTTTCAAAGACAGTAGTGCCATTTAGGTAATATCCTGCAAAGAGGCTTCAATATGAAGTCATGAATAGAAAATGAGGTAGTGGATAAAAGACATAAAATAAATAAAAAAATCATTAAAAGAAATCAAGATTCAATGAAACCAACACGGTTGAATTTCATTTGTTTGAACGGAACCCTTAAAGAAAAAGCTTAAAAAACAGCTTTTGATTCAAGAGAGAGATTACAAGAGTTGTAATACATGCATACATATAGAGACACCCAGTTAAAGGAGTGTGACACATGATGTTGTTGTGGCAATTAATAAGAGTTGATTTTCAATAGAGGATGTGATCAATATGGGAGGGAAAAGGGAAAGGTTAGTTAGTTATCAGTGTAAAAAGAATGTTCTAAGTCACAATTTAATTAGTTTTATATTAATTTATGTACCAAATTAATGAAGAAAAAGAAACTCACTCCATTTATTAGCATTGAACTTAATTTATTACAAGAGAATGAAATCAGCAAATGAAACCGAAACTATTTCCACCACTTTTCCCACCAGGCATACATATATATACGAATCTTTTCACCCCATCTAATTACCTCCATCAAAAAGATATATTTTCCCACAACTCTAGACATATTTACCATTCACAAACATAGATCATGGCCAGTTTCTGCAAGGTCTCTATCATGGCATTCTTTCTCTTAGCTAGTGGGGCTTTCCTGTCATCACCAGCACTGGCATTCCAAGCCAATGAACAAGACTTTAGCCTCGCATCAGAACCTTCTTCCAGCAGTGAGCAAGACATTATTCCACCAGCATTACGCCATTATTTGTTTCAATGCCTCCAGAGGCTGGGTGAAGAATGCAGGCCATTGTTCTTTGCTAGAATATTCATAGGTGAAAAAAATGAGATCCCTACTAGTTGTTGCCAATACCTGGTGCAGATGGGAGATAAATGCCACACTGCAATTACCAATGCTGTAATCTCGAGACCTGAGTTCAGTGGCAATGCAACCTTATTTCGTACAAGATCCGAGGAGACTTGGACGACCTGTAGCCGACTCGTAGAGATTATCTCTCCAGGCCCATCTGCTTAAGATTAGATTTTCATATTTGTGTTTACATGTAATTCAATAAAAACGAGAACAATGCGTTCACAATGTTGTGTCAAAGCTCTCTCAGAGTCTAAGTACAGTTAATTATACTTTTGAATAAGATCTTTTTGGTTGAATATTGGCTCCTTTGGTCTCACTGTTGGTCTCATTTTTTTCTTCTTAGTTTCAAAATTACTAAAATTATTTTCGTCATATCTTTATCCTTGATTGAAATGAAATGGAAAGCAAAGATGGGTTTGCTTATTAATTGCAATGCCAGCATTAAAGCCATGCAATCCAAGGTTTAGCCAACATCCATCCATTTTTTCCAAACATAGAAATATTTGTATGTAAGAACATATTTATTAATGAATAACATGGATGGTAGATATGTGTACTTGTTAGTATAATCATATCAACAGTTTCTCTCTTTTGTTTTGGAATGATTCTTATTGCATGGATTCTGTTTCTTATGCCTTTCACATGGTAAGGCTTTGAATTAGACTATTAATGGAGCATTAGACTATTAAAAGAGTAAACAAGTTGAGGAGTAGGTTGGATTTTTAAAATGCATGGAGCATCAAAGGTAGAGATAGAACTCACCAAAAAACATTAATTTGTTTTGTTTGAGATTGAGTCCCTGTGCACTAGAATGCAGGCCCCTACCAAAGATGCAATCCCAAGCATAAGGAGTTAGAAATGCCAAGGGTGGGGTAAGTTAAATCCAAAAACCAACTAAATCTACCAAAATCAATCTAATCTGGTTTGATTAGTTATATTTTCAGTGGTCAAATGTTTGGTTTGATGTGAGAAATAAAAGAACTTATGAAGGTGGCGCTTGTTTTTTTGACTTAGTTCTAAATATAACTTAAGGCTACGGTGAACCATACAATTCCGAGGCCTTGTACACACCTCCCGCCATAGTATGAGAGTTGGTCATGCCTGATGTCGTTACCTTAACTGCAAGAAGGGGAATGCCGAAGGCAAGGCTAGTGACTGGAGTGAATGCACCCATTGTATTTGCTTCTCCTAATGATTGATCAAGTAACAAAAATATTGCATTTTTCAATACATCATTATGGATTGGATTAGTCTTTCTGGTAGGTATACTTAATTCTCTCATCTCTTGAAGCTATTTGTCCTAGAACCAAAAATGAAATGACCCCTCTCTCTATTTTTTTTTCTTTATTTTCTTGTTGAGGATTTATATTGAATTTGAATGTGTCTCATAACCAGAAAGAATTCGAGGGAGGGGTTAAGTATTAAGAAGTTAAAAAACAACTAGATTCACGTCAGCTTTCATATCAACAAATCGCATCTAATAAGTTTTCCAATATAGTTCGTCTACTAAAAGTGAAAAATAGCTTATTTCATCCTATAGAAGACAACAAAGAATTACTTAGTCTATAAGTACCTTTGTCTTAGTGCTATTGGTGCACTGATATATCTTGAAAATTGTATAAGACCATATATAACATGCTATGTCAACTTGATTGAAAGATATAAATTTTCACCAACTCAAAGACATTGGGATAAATAAAAGTTTGTATTTGTGATATCTTCTTGGAATAACAAACATGAGTTTGTTTTAATTAAAAGAATAAGAATTTCAATTGTTTTATCAAACCCCCATCTTAAAAAGGCTATGTATCTATCTAAGGTAGTACAACAATATCATGAAGATCAATAAACAAACAATGGTTACAACCTTTTCAAATCATTTAAAGATACCCACAATTCATAAAGCAAGATGTGAATTTGTAAAGTGAAGGTTAATGATCCAACATATGTGGGAATTATGTGGATTCACCTCCATTTAAGATAATTTGACCAAGCTACATGAACATAATGTTGCTTGTTTTGCAAAAGTTATAACAAGTGAAAGAACTAAGCATATCTCCTAAAGTTGTTCTATACTTATGAGCTCTAAAAGAATGGTGAAATTGATGTTCAATAGATTCATTTAATTGATAATCTAGCAGATCTATTCATGAAAGTGCTACGATGAGCTATATTAAAAAAATTCAATATTTAGTAATGCAACGAATTGAAAAACTAAAAGTCTAATAAGGAACATCTAGAAGGGGGGTGATTGGTGATTTTTAAAATTTTCAATAAAGATTTATATGTTAGACCCAATTATTTTACCTTGTGAGATGCTAGGGATAATTTTTTCTATTGATTTTAGGTAATTCAAGTAGAATGTCAAACTTAAAAGCTATAAACAATGAGATATAATATTTTTACGTAGAAAACCCTACACTAACTATGGAGATAAAAAACCATGAGGTCTAAGACCTACTAATCTAAATCTACTATGTGAAACTAAGTTACACATATTTACTTGATCGCTTTACCCTAAAGACTTACTCTATAGTACCTATAACTTGATTCACGTTTGCGACTTAGTAACCTTCAATTGCTCTAGTGGTTCACTTATGCCTCGCTGAAGGGATGAAGGTCTTCAACCCAAGATTAAAAAAACTAATCCTAGAATGAGATAATATGAATGGTGTGACACTTTAGGCTTTCTCTCAAGGAGACCTTCTCTAAAGAAAATAAGGTCTCTCAATGATGTAGCTCCAATCTTTAACCCTCTAGGGATTATTAGGGAGGTATTTATATGCAAAAGCCCGAAGAGTCTCAGTTTTAGAAGAGTTCTAATCAAATTTGCATGAAAAATCTTGGAAGAATTCGCATGACCGCTCAAGCTAACTTGTCCACTGCTTGAGTGCTCACGATGCTTAAGCGGTCTTGCTCAATTTCAAAAGTCAACTTTAAAAACCTTTTAAGTTCAAAACAAAACCGATCCTCTTAATACCTCAATATAGCCTAATTTGCCATAAGTCAAACCTCTTTAGACATACCTGTGACTTCCCGATTGAACGAATGACAACTTTTGATATTCAGTGGAGAGCAGGTCACTATCTAAAAAGACTTGTATGACCAAATATTAAAAGGAACAAAATTGCCAACATAAAAACAAGACTCCATTTCCTAAGAGGAATGATTAGGGGATCTGTAATTGAAGTGTTGAAGAAAACATAATCTTGTTTACATGAGGGGAGTATACTAATATAGATATAATATATTATTTTTTCCTTCATCTTGGTTTTGTCCTACTAGGTTTTACTAGTAAGGTTGTAGTGGTCAAAGAATATTGTATTTTTTATTATTAGGTTTTCCCCTACTGGGTTTTTCCTAATAAGGTTTTAACAAGACATATTCTTATTTTCATCCAAGAGAGATTGTTATGGAATATGAGAATTTATCAAATTGTGAGAATTTGTGGATGACCATCCATGTCAATGTAAATCTCTTTCCATCTCCTGTAGAAGGAAGAGATCTAAAAATGAAATGATGTTCTATTTTTTTGTCTACATTCCAATTCTTTTATTTTACAACAAGGATATCTTTGTTAGCATGTTTTTTATTTTCTTTATTAAGTTTAGTTCCTGACTTTAAGGGGAACTTATGTTTTCTAGGTTTTAAGACCATGAACTTACGAAGATATAATTAATGCAAAACGTTCGAATGTCTAAGTTTTTAACCTTGGAAGGCAAATACACTCTTCAGATTATTCTTATTATTATTATCTTAAATTTTCCAATCTTTCAAAGAAATTTGGGTAGGTTGACATGACTTAATTGTTCATTTTTTTTAATGATTAGATCCAATTTAATTGATCTATAAAATGATTTTAAAGAGTAAAGATTATTTTGAATGCCTCATAATGTATTTTTGTAATTGGACATTTGTGAGTGATGAAACTTTATTTCTACTTATTTTCTAGTTGAAATAGAGATCATTTTCTCACACTAATAGATGGCCCACTAGAGTATTCAAACATTTTTGAATCATTTCTAAGTGCTAAATACCTTGCACAAATATTAATATCTCTATATGTAATCTAAAAGTAAGAGTCATCACTTGCAAAAATAGAAAAATCACTATAATGGAACAAATAATTGTAGATGAAAAACAATTTTCATCCTATGCAAAAAATTATGCCATTGAAAAGAAAAATTGATTGAAAACAAAATTGTAAGAAAAATTGAGGTTGGAAATTCATGTAGGACTTATTGAAAAAGTTGTGTTAAACATAAATTTAGCTATATGAATTCAAATTTAATATTTACACTTTGTAGGATGTAAGACTAATTAGTTGAAATATTAAAGTGGGAACTTGAAATTGAAGTTTTCAAGTAATACAAGCGATTTATTTATTGTAAGCTTCAAAATCTTTTGATTATTTTATACATTAAATTATCTTGTTTATATTCATAAATCTATGAACAGTTCTTCATCTCCTATGAGTTCAAAATTCTTGAAATTACTAGTTAATATTCTACAAACCATAATCCTAAGAATGTTTCATCTGTTTCCAATTGTTTTAGGATTTATCTAATATCTTCTCCAAGATTTAATGTTTCATTTATCTTGGGTTTAGATAATCTAGGGATATATTATTCGAATCTCTTTGTGATCATAAGAATAAAATTTTGGTCTTAAAAAGGACATAATATTTTGAGAAGGTAAAAATTCCCTGACCACCTTCATTACTAGGAAATTATGAGGACTCCTCAGAGCTTGAATGCTTGGTTCTTGTTCTTTCCCTCCTCTAGAAATGGATCTTTAGATGTGTGATACATTAGGATGGTGAGAAAGAGTGTTGTTGAGGTATTTTGCATTATATTTTGATTAAAACTTTGCTATATTTTATCATTACTCTCTATATATTTTGGTTTGTATCTTGGCATGTCCTATATTTCATGCTTATCTATTACAACTTTTTCTCCTATTATCAAAATTTCTACTAAAATCATCTTAAATTTATTTAAAATTTTTGTATTCATTTATTGAAAAAAAATTAAAATTACTTTTATTTTACAAAACATCAAATCATTTTTTGATTTCATTTTGAAAGTAAAAAAAAAAAAAATTAAATACCACTTTCAATATTTTTAAATAAAATTTTATTTAAAATTTAAGTTCTAATGTTTTATTAAAAAATCTTGTTAGAGGAAATATATATTTTCTTTTATGGAACTTTTTTCTATGCAAGTGCTTTGGATAATTTTTATTTCAAGCTATAAGAACATATAAAAAAAATTTCCATATAGTATCGGGTTATAAGAATATGCAAATGAGTTATTTTATATAATTTTAGGTTATAATAATACACAAATTATATTTCATAACTTCTAGTTATAATATTTTACTAGAAAAATATATTTTCTAAATATTATTTACATTTTTTTATTTAAATGAAATAAATAAAATGGAAAATAAAAATAAAAGTGTAATTTTATCACATGCCTTTTACTCAAGAGAATGTTTCAATCTTCCACAAACATTTTTCTTCAAGGGCTTATAGGGATTTTATTTAGCAAAGACTCTTCGTGCTGATAATGTGTCAAAAAATAAAAAAATAAAATAACAAAAAGAAGAAATAGAAAAAAGAAATAGAGTCATGAGAGAACTCTAAGGTGTGATTTTCATTGATCCATGTCTCTTATTTATAATAGTTGGAAAAATTAGAATTTAATATAATATTTAATTTTTTACAAGGAATAAGAAAAATCTAAATGAATAACTGTGATGTCATTCACAATTATTAGTACATATTTATAACCAAATAGTTTTTCTTACCCTGAAATTCTATTTTAACTTAAGGATGAAATTTTATTATATTTAATAAAACATCCATGTACCTAGATTGGCTTCTCATACTATCAAATATATGAACTCATTTCGCCTAGGCTATTATGCATATCATGTTTGATGTATAATGTTTAATGCTTTAGTTTGCTTTTATGCTGATAAAATTCTGGGCAATAATATATTAATTGATTTATTTTATAAAAAGACAAAAATGAAAAATCTCTTGTATCTATCTTGTGTTTCGTTTCTCATCTTTTAAAGCCTTATTTTCTTTTTCTAGGACTTCGAATTAGGCTATATTTTGAAGTCAAAAGCTTTTCCTTGAACTCCATTGCAATTTTATTATGTGTTTGAGATATTAGAAAAGCCCAATTACAAATTGAATTAAAAGAAAGAATTTAACTTGAAAAGTATAAGTACTTTTTCGTATCCAGGAATTCTATTTTAACTTATGGATGAAGTTTACTTAAATGTATATACATTTTAAGTTTGGCCTTGGTCAACTAGCTTAGCTTGTGATTCATTGTTAGGGAATGAAAGTACCCTGGATTCTGAGTTTTTCTATTCCCACATTCAGCTACTGATGGCAGGATGTATATTTAGACATCTTAATTGGTGTTCATAAAGTCGTTAATCTTTTCTACTACCTCATACACTTGCCCAAGAAAAAAAAAACCAAACTTACGTACAAGACATGGGATATGAGCTAGAAAAGTTTCATAAATTTTGAACTTGAACTCATAGTGCCATTGCATCCATTGATTAGATGCCTAAAAAATGATGATACATGTATAATTATTTTTTATTTTAAAATATTGACAATTTTATTTATAAATTTATATTTATTTATATTTAATTATTATACAAAATACACAAGAATTAAAATTAAATAATTTATAATAATTTTATTTTAATTAATTTATAATATATATATATATATATAATCCGTGCATAATTTATAGTATGTATCTATATATAGATAAAATTTATAATATAAATGCATAAGTATAAGATATTTACATTTATGAATCTTATATATATTTTTTATTTTGCAAATAACAAAGTTGGTCTGATGACATAGTTACTTCCTTTAAAACTTGAGACAACAACTAAGTCAATATAAAAAACTAGCAAGGTATTCTATGTGAATGTAATGAAATCTAAATTTCATGTCAACTTAAAATCTTTTATTATTTATATTTCCCATCCAACTCAATTTGTTGGTAACAATGACAGTCCAAATCCATTAGATAGTTGGTCACTAAAATTTTTTTATTAGTGACGGAAAATTCTCATTTATAGACTTTTACCAACACACTTTTCCCTGACTACCATGCATCGGGATTATCTGTTGGTGAATGTTTATTCCAACAATGTATATCATTCAAGAAAAGTAAAATTTCTTGTAGTTATATGAATAGATTTATTTAATAATAGGATAAAAATGAAAAATCTTATGTATGTATTCTATGTTCCTTTTCTAGTATTTTAAGACCTTATTTTCTTTCTCTTGTTTATAATTAATTTTAAAGGGGTTGATGTTTTTGTTGGCAATTAATGGGAGTTAAATTTTCAATAGAAGATGTGTTCAATATGCATGGGAAAGAATCAAAGTTTAATTAGTCATTAGTTTGAAATGAATGTCAAAAATCACAAGTTAATTAGTTTGATTAATTTAAATACCATGGACATTAATTTATAAGCATTTTTGTTGTGAGCATTATATCCAAGTTTCTTTTTTAGTCAACATAACTTGGTCTGGTTAGTTTATTAGTAGCAAGAATAAGGGTGATAGATTGTAAGAGGTGGTTCCTATAACAAATAATGTTGTGCCAGCGAAAGCTTTGATGCCAACAATGTTAGTTCAAGAACACAAAGATAAAACAATCACACATACGGTACACAAGGTTTTAACGTGGTTCGGCCAACCATGCCTACGTCCACGGATGAGAGAGAATAATTCCACTATACAATAGAGAATATTATAGAGGATAGAACCAGATACAACTATTGGCTTCCTGAAACATCCCATGTTTCCCCACTCCTTGTATCCATACCTTACTACGAGCCCTCTCGCTCCACCAAGTACCTCCCGTTCTTCCTCACATCTCTATCCACCTCGTATAGTCTCTATAGGCCCATCTCCATCTCATAACTTTTTCCCCTCATGACCTAGAATATTTATAGAGATATTTCTAACAACTTTCCTTATTCTATAAGGAAGTCTAATATTACAATAATATATCAACCTAGAAATATTCTATATAATATTCTTTACAAAAAAAGGAATCTATACTAATTAGGAATTTGGGACACTTCCTAACAAATAAAACAACCCATTATTAATTAAGGTCGGTTTGAGAATTCAAGGCAAGTTGGTAAGTTTAGTGAAATGTAGTGCTCTCAAATTCTTACATATATCCATGTAAGTTATTCTAGTATCATAAGGATCAAGTCTACTTTAGGTATGCCATGATTTACATTAATAGGTAGAGATCCTCTCTAATTAATCCCCTTGCCTTAAACATGGAAAGTTATTGTAAGGTAATGACAAACATACCTTTCATAATTTAGCCCTTAAGAGTATATAAGTAGGACTACTTTAGGTGATTCTACCACTTCATATCGAAGTTAAGTGTATAACTAAGACCCTTAACATCAATGTTCCCATGTGAAGAGCTCTGTCTTTAGGATTTACCACTCCTTGTATTAACATATATAATCAAGTCTATAAAAAGATAGTTTATATCCCTTGATTCCATGGGTCAATCCATCTTTAGGATAGGAATGGACCTAACAAAAGATAGGCTTGATCTTGGAGGCTATGAGCTTACCAAGGACCCTCTCCCACTTAGTAGTTTGAAATAAGAGAATTAAATTGATTTTGGTATTTTTCTTAAAGTGAAATTCTCTATCATGAGAATTTCAAAATTATTAATTTTCCTAAATTGAAATACTTGTACTCATAAGAAATATGTTTTTTTATAAAGAATTTTAAAATTAAGAGAATTTCCTCAAATTAAAATAATATAAATTCTTGAAGATCTCAAAATTTAGAAAAGTTAGGAAAAAAATGATCTTTTAAGGATTTTTTTTTTTTTGAAAACTTGGTCTTGCGTATCAACATGAGAAACAAGCCTATCATTGTCATTGAATAACAATGATAGCCATACTTAAGAGTAGATAATGGACAAGGCAAATCATCATTAGCCTACAATGACAACTAAAACAAGCAACAAATAACCCCTTGAAAAGATGATTACAAATAAAATGACACCTTTTGGAACAAGGATCTATTATCTAAGATGATCGACTTTCTTCTTTTAATGTGTCTTTTTTTTTTTCCTTGTAGTTGTAGGGATTTAACATACCTTATAAGGTACTAACATTCATTCTTTCACTCTTCTCTTAGTCCCTCCATCCAAATTGTTACTAGGGCTATGTTTGGTTCCCGAAAAGTACTAGGGAAAGAAAAAAAATGTTAAAGAAAATGATCTTAAAGCCTTATTTTCTTTTTCTAGGACTTCGAATTAGGCTATATTTTGAAGTCAAAAGCTTTTCCTTGAACCCCATTGCAATTTTATCATGTGTTTGAGATATTAGAAAAGCCCAATTACAAATTGAATTAAAAGAAAGAATTGAACTTGAAAAGTATAAGTACTTTTTCATATCCAGGAATTCTATTTTAACTTATGGATGAAGTTTTCTTATATGTATATACATTTTAAGTTTGGCCTTGGTCAACTAGCTTAGCTTGTGATTCATTGTTAGGGAATGAAAGTACCCTGGATTCTGAGTTTTTCTATTCCCACATTCAGCTACTGATGGCAGGATGTATATTTAGACATCTTAATTGGTGTTCATAAAGTCGTTAATCTTTTCTACTACCTCATACACTTGTCCAAGAAAAAAAAAACCGAACTTACGTACAAGACATGGGATATGAGCTAGAAAAGTTTCATAAATTTTGAACTTGAACTCATAGTGCCATTACATCCATTGATTAGATGCCTAAAAAATGATGATACATGTATAATTATTTTTTATTTTAAAATATTAACAATTTTATTTATAAATTTATATTTAATTATTTACAAAATACACAAGAATTAAAATTAAATAATTTATAATAATTTTATTTTAATTAATTTATAATATATATATAGATACATACTACAAATTATGCATGAATTATATATATATATATATATATATATATATATATATATATATATATATATATATATATATATATATATATATATATATATATATATATATATAATTTATAATATAAATGCATAAGTATAAGATATTTACATTTATGAATCTTATATAAATTTTTTATATTGCAAATAACAAAGTTGGTCTGATGACATAGTTACTTCCTTTAAAACTTGAGACAACAACTAAGTCAATATAAAAAACTAGCAAGGTGTTCTATGTGAATGTAATGAAATCTAAATTTCATGTCAACTTAAAATCTTTTATTATTTATATTTCCCATCCAACTTAATTTGTTGGTAACAATGACGGTCCAAACCCATTAGATAGTCGATCACTAAATTTTTTTTTAGTGACAGAAAATTCTCATTTATAGACTTTTACCAACACACTTTTCCCTGACTACCATGCATCGGGATTATCTGTTGGTGAATGTTTATTCCAACAATGTATATCATTCAAGAAAAGTAAAATTTCTTGTAGTTATATGAATAGATTTATTTAATAATATGATAAAAATGAAAATTCTCATGTATCTATTCTATGTTCCTTTTCTAGTATTTTAAGACCTTATTTTATTTCTCTTGTTTATAATTAATTTTAAAGGGGTTGATGTTTTTGTTGGCAATTAATGGGAGTTAGATTTTCAATAGAAGATGTGTTCAATATGCATGGGAAAGAATCAAAGTTTAATTAGTCATTAGTTTGAAATGAATGTCAAAATCACAAGTTAATTAGTTTGATTAATTTAAATACCATGGACATTAATTTATAAGCATTTTTGTTGTGAGCATTATATCCAAGTTTCTTTTTTAGTCAACATAACTTGGTTTGGTTAGTTTATTAGTAGCAAGAATAACGGTGATAGATTGTAAGAGGTGGTTCCTATAACAAATAAAACAACCCATTATTAATTAAGGTTTGGGAATTCAAGGCAAGTTGGTAAGTTTAGTGAAATGTAGTGCTCTCAAATTCTTACATATATCGATGTAAGGTATTCTAGTATCATAAGGATCAAGCCTACTTTAGGTATGCCATGATATACATTAATAGGTAGAGATCCTCTGTAATTAATCCCCTTGCCTTAAACATGGAAAGTTATTGTAAGGTAATGACAAACATACCTTTCATAATTTAGCCCTTAAGAGTATATAAGTAGGACTACTTTAGGTGATTATACCACTTCATATCGAAGTTAAGTGTATAACTAAGACCCTTAACATCAATGTTCCCATGTGAAGAGCTCTGTCTTTAGGATTTACCACTCCTTGTATTAACATATATAATCAAGTCTATAAAAAGATAGTTTATATCCCTCGATTCCATGGGCCAATCCATCTTTAGGATAGGAATAGACCTAACATAAGATAGGCTTGATCTTGGAGGCTATGAGCTTACCAAGGACCCTCTTCTAGTTAGTAATTTGAAATAAGAAAATAAAATTGATTTTGGTATTTTTCTTAAAATGAAATTCTCTATCATGAGAATTTCAAAATTATTAATTTTCCTTAATTGAAATACTTGTACTCATAAGAAATATGTCTTTTTATAAAGAATTTTAAAATTAAGAGAATTTCCTCAAATTAAAATAACATAAATTCTTGAAGATCTCAAAATTTAGAAAAGTTAGGAAAAAAAATGATCTTTTAAGGATTTTTTTTTTTTTGAAAACTTGGTCTTGTGTATCAACATGAGAAAGAAGCCTATCATTGTCATTGAATAAAAATGATAGCCATACTTAAGAGCAGATAATGGACAAGGCAAATCATCATTAGCCTACAATGACAACTAAAACAAGCAACAAATAACCCCTTGAAAAGATGATTACAAATAAAATGACACCTTTTGGAACAAGGATCTATTATCTAAGATGATCAACTTTCTTCTTTTAATTTGTCTTTTTTTTTTTCCTTGTAGTTGTAGGGATTTAACATACCTTATAAGGTGCTAACGTTCATTCTTTCACTCTTCTCTTAGTCCCTCCATCCAAATTGTTACCAGGGCTATGTTTGGTTCCCGAAAAGTACTAGGGAAAGAAAAAAAATGTTAAAGAAAATGATTTTCTCATGTTTAGTTTTACCGTAAAAAATATGAAAGAATGCCAAATATAATTAAAATTATTAAGAAATTTCTATATTTTAAAATTATTTGACCTTTATATCAAAGATTTAAAATAAGATAATTTTTTTTGAAGTAATATATAAAAATAATTTACTAATTTTAAATTTATTATATATCTAATTATTATACAAAATACACAAGAATTAAAATTAAATAATTTATAATAATTTTATTTTAATTAATTTATAATATATATAATTCATGCATAATTTACAGTATGTATCTATATATTGATAAAATTTATAATATAAATGCATAAGTATAAGATATTTAGATTTATGAATCTTACATATATTTTTTATAATGCAAATAACAAAGTTGGTCTGATGACATAGTTACTTCCTTTAAAACTTGAGATAACAACTAAGTCAATATAAAAAACTAGCAAGGTGTTCTATGTAAATGTAATGAAATCGAGACTTCATGTCAACTTAAAATCTTTTGTTATTTATATTTCCCATCCAACTTAATCTATTGGTAACAACGACGGTCCAAATCCATCGGATGGTTTGTGTCTAAATTTTTTTTATTAGTGAGAAAATTCTCATAGATAGACTTTTACCAACAAACTTTTCCCTGACTACCACACATCGGGAATTATCTGTTGGTGAAGGTATATTCCAACAATGTATATCATTCAAGAAAAGTAAAATTTCTTGTAGTTATATGAGTATATTTATTTAATAATAGGATAAAAAGGAAAAATATCTTGTATATATTCTATGTTCCTTTTCTAGTATTTTAAGACCTTATTTTCTTTCTCTTGTTTTCAATTAATTTTAAAGGGGTCGATGTTTTAGTTGTCAATTAATGGGAGTTAGATTTTCTATAGAAGATGTGATCAATATGCATGGGAAAGAATTAAAGTTTAATTAGATATTAGTTTGAAATGAATGTCAAAATCACAAGTTAATTAGTTTGATTAATTTAAATACCATGGACATTAATTTATAAGCATTTCTGTTGTGAGCATTATATCCAAGTTTCTTTTTTAGTCAACATAACTTGGTCTGGTTAGTTTATTAGTAGCAAGAATAAGGGTGATTGATTATAAGAGGTGGTTCTTAAAACAAATAAAACAACCCATCATTAATTAAGGTCTGAGCATTCAAGGCAAGTTGGTAAGTTTAGTAAAATGCAGTGCTCTCAAATTACTACATATATCTATATAAGGTATTCTAGTATCATAAGGATCAAACCTATTTTAGGTATGTCATGGTTTACATTACTAGGTAGAAATCCTCTCTAATTAATCACCTTGCCTTAAACATGGAAAGTTATTGTAAGGTAATGACAAACATACCTTTCATAATTTAGCCCTTAGAGTATACAAGTAGGACTACTTTAGGTGATTCTACCACTTCATATCTAAGTTAAGTGTATAACTAAGATCCTTAACATCGATGTTCCTAAGTGAGGAGTTTCTCTTTAGAATTTACTACTCCTTGTATTAACTTATATAATCAAGTCTATAAAAAAAAGTTCATATCCCTTGATTCCGTGGGCCAATCCATCTTTAGTATAGGGATGGACCTAACATAAGAGAGGGTTGATCTTGAAGGCTTTGAGATTACCAAGGAACCTCTCCCACTTTGTACTTTGAAATAAGAGAATTAAATTGATTTTGGTAATTTTCTTAAAATTAAAATCTCTATCATAAGAATTTCAAAATTATTAATTTTCCTTAATTGAAATACTTGTACTCATAAGAAATATGTCTTTTTATAAAGAATTTTAAAATTGAGAGAATTTCCTCAAATTAAAATAATATAAATTCTTGAAGATCTCAAAATTTAGATAAGTTTGGAAAAAAAAATGATCTTTTAAGGATTTTTTTTTTTTTTTTGAAAACTTGGTCTTGCGTATCAACATGAGAAAGAAGCCTATCATTGTCATTGAATAAAAATGATAGCCATACTTAAGAGCAGATAATGGACAAGGAAAATCATCATTAGCCTACAATGACAACTAAAACAAGCAACAAATAACCCCTTGAAAAGATGATTACAAATAAAATGACACCTTTTGGAACAAGGATCTATTATCTAAGATGATCAACTTTCTTCTTTTAATTTGTCTTTTTCTTTTCCTTGTAGTTGTAGGGATTTAACATACCTTATAAGGTGCTAACATTCATTCTTTCACTCTTCTCTTAGTCCCTCTAACCAAATTGTTACTAGGGCTATGTTTGGTTCCCGAAAAGTATTAGGGAAAGAAAGAAAATGTTAAAGAAAATGATTTACTTATATTTAGTTTTACCGTGAAAAATGTGAAAGAATGCCAAATATAATTAAAATTATTAAGAAATTTCTATATTTTTAAATTATTTGATCTTTATATGAAAAAGTTAAAACAAGATAATTTTTTTTTGAAGTAATATATAAAAAGAATTTATTGATTTTAATTTTTTTTTTTTGTTTTCCTACCCTTTTTTCTTTCCTTCTACTTTTTTTTTCTCTATTTTCTTTTACTTGCATTTTCTTTCAAACGTTCGGACAACCAAACTTAGCCTAAATTATGGATCCAAGTATTCACTCAAATGCAAGTTTTGGTGAAGTTCAATTACTTGCTAGGATAAACTCTTGGTGAATATCAACTAGGTGATTAGTTTCGAATGGATTCTTAGAAGGTAACATTTTTGTAACTTCACTACAAAGTTAGTACATTACAATAAAATCTCTATAAAATAATAATCTTACGAATAAGAAAAATTATGAACTTAGCAAGGTTATTGATTTATTGAAAAATAAATAATTTATTAATTTATCGATAAATAAATATTTATTAATTAATAAAGAGTGTTATGTTTCTACTATAAAACACTTAATCTATGGGGTAGAAAGTTAATACGTAGAAGGCAAAAAGACTCCATAAAATAAAAGATAGTTATTAATTGTAAAGAGGTTTCAAGTGTATGATAATTCTGAGAGGAATTTGTTAGGAAGTGTCCCAAATTCCTAATTAGTATAGATTCTGTTGAAGAAGAACCAACCTTGAACTAGGGACTGTTAGAGCAGAAACTAAAAGGAAAAACAACCAGTTTGCAAGAACTTCTCTTAGGAATAAAATCAAACAACTGGTACGCAATCAACCAAAATCAAGAACATAAGAGACTTATCGTGGTTCAATCAACTTGATCTACATCCACACTGATTTCCTGAAGCCTTTATTCAATTGTGCCAACCAGAGATTACACAAGAATCAAAAACAAAGAAATTACAAGCTTTTCCCAAGAGCCCTCCTCACCTCTGTTTCTTTCTATAGAAGATAACCTAGACATACCTTTGGTTATGGATTTGCAAAGCTCTCTTGATTTCTTGCTCTCTGTTCTATACAACTGAATGCCCCCCTTTTTAGTTTTCCCGAGACTGCACCTTTTATATCAATCACAAGCCTCTAACTAACTAACAAATGCTCCCATCCGTTATATTCTCAACCAGCTTTATTGTTTGCTAGTTGAGCTTAGTTAACAGCCTTGCCACTTGTCACTTGATAGTTGGCAAACTCTACAAAACTCCACCTTGACAACCTATTAAGTTGACAAGTGTCTGAACTACCTTCAGGTCTCAGTACCTTTCCTAATGGGAAGTCTTCAGCAATCTCCCATGTTGATCAAATTCAAACAGTGTTTGAACTTAGTCACATTTAGAGACTTAGTCAACATGTCGGATGGATTGTCTTCAGTAGGAACTTTTCCAACTCCAATCTCTCCTACAGCAATGATATCTCTCACAAAGTGCAATCTTACATCAATGTGTTTGGACCTTTCGTTGAAGGATTGATTCTTGGCTAAATGGATTGGACTTTGGTTATCACAATATACAACAACTTTACCTCTGTGCATAGCCAATTCTTTTGTAATATCCTTCAGCCAAATTGTCTCCTTCACAGCCTCTGTCATTGCCATGTATTCAGCTTTAGTGGTTGAGAGAGCTACCACTGATTGAAGGTTGGCCTTCCAACTCACTACTCCTCCAAACACTGTGAATGCATATCCAGTAAGAGACTTTCCGGTGTCAATGTTCCCAGCATAATCAGTATCTATAAACCCTTGTAACTGAGTTCCCAACTGACTATTACCTCCATAAACCAGGCCCAAGCTTCTAGTACCAGCTAAGTATTGAAAAAGCCACTTTACTGCTTGCCAATGTGGCTTTCCAGGGCAGCTCATGTATCTACTTATCATGCTAACCGCATATGCAAGATCAGGCCGAGAACACACCATAGTGTACATCACACTACCCACCATGCTAGCATAAGGTATCCTTTCCATAAACCTTTTCTCTTCATGAGTCTCAGGTGCTTGTGTTATGGAAAGTCTAAAATGTTGTCCTAGAGGAGTACTCATTGTCTTTACATTATTCATCTCAAATCTGCTTAGTACCTTTGAGATGTATGAATTTTGAGAAAGCCTAAGTACCCTCTTGCTCCTGTCTCTTTCTATCTCCATTCCCAAAATCCTCTTAGCTGAACCAAGATCTTTCATTTCAAATTCAGCCTTAAGCATCTCTTTGACCTACTCCAAGTGTCTTTTCTCCTTACATGCCACCAGCATGTCATCCACATATAGTAAAAGATATACCATGTTGTCTTTAGTTAGCTTAAAATATACACATCCATCATGGCTGCTCCGATTGAATCCAATATCCAGCATGTACTTATCAAATCTCTTATACCATTGCCTAGGTGATTGCTTTAGGCCATAAAGAGATTTCTTAAGTAAAAATACCTGACCATCCTTGATTCCTTCCCCAAAGCCTTCGGGTGGTTGCATATAAATCAGCTCATCAAGTTCTCCATGCAAAAATGTTGTCTTCACATCCAGTTGATCCAACTCCAAGTCTTCATGAGCTACAAAAGCCAACAACAATCGAATTGAGTTGTGTTTGACTACAAGAGAGAATATCTCATTGTAGTCAACTCCCTCCTTTTGTGAAAACCCCTTAGCCACCAACCTTGCCTTGTACCTTGGAGCCTCATTCCCTAGTGTCCCTTATTTTCTTTTGAAAACCCACTTGGAGCCTACTACCTTTTGGTCCTTGGGTTTAGTGACCAATTCCCAAGTCTCATTTTTCCTTAAGGAATCCATCTCATCTTGTATAGCTTTTACCCACTGATCAGCCTCATTGCTATTGATGGCTTCTTGGTATGTTTTTGGCTCCATATCCACTCTTTCTTGAGCTACACTCAATGCAAATGCTATCATCTCAGCTTGGCCATATCTCTTGGGAGGTTTGACTTGTCTTTTTTGCCTGTCTCTTACCAGACTATAGGATTCCAGCCCTTGAGTTGGTTCATCTTGTCTTTCATGTACAATTTCTTCTTGAACTGTCTTTGATGAAGTCTCTTTAGACTTTTCAGGTTGCAAAGTCTCATGCTCCACCTCAAACTGTAACTGATCTGACCTTTCCACATCTTTGGCTGGAGTTTGTTTTGACATATCTTGCTCATTAAAAGTTACATCTCTGCTAATTATACTCTTCCCTTTGCCTTGTGTTTCTATCCACAACTTGTAACCTTTAACTCCTTTCGGATACCCCAAGAAAATACACTTTACATCCCGTGGTTCTAACTTATCTGTTTTGGTGTGTACATAAGCTGCGCATCCAAAAACTTTGAGATGTTGATAATCTGCAGCTTTCCCAATCCACTTTTCTTAAGGGGTTTTGAATTGTAATGCTGATGATGGGCTCCTGTTGATCAAATGGACAACTATTTCTATAGCCTCAGCCCAAAAAACCTTTGACAACCCTGAACTAGACAACATGCATCTCATCCTCTCCAAAATGGTCCTATTCATGCGCTCAGCTAGGCCATTTTGTTGAGGTGTATATCTAACAGTTCTATGTGTAGCTATGCCTTCCTTTTGACAAAATGAATTAAAATCATTTGATAGGAATTCAAGCCCATTATCTGTTCTCAACTTCTTCACTTTTCTGCCTGTTTGAGTTTCAACCAGAATTTTCCACTCTTTGAACTTTAGGAAGGTGTCACTTTTATTTTTAAGAAAATAAATCCACACTTTCCTAGAGTAATCATCAATAAGAGTTAAGAAGTACCTTGCTCCACCTATTGATGGTACCCGTGATGGTTCCCACAAGTCAGAGTGTATGTGGTCTGACTGGTTTTGTGTTTCATGTATTGCTTTGGCAAACTTCACCCTTGTAGCCTTGCCAAACACACAATGTTCACAAAAAGGCAAATCTGTCAGCTTGTAGTTTCCTAACACTCCTTGCTTCTCCAGCTCTTGTAGTCCCCTGTGGCTGATGTGACCAAGCCTCTGATGCCACAGCTTGGTTGTCCCCACATCCTCCTTCAGCACAGTAGAAACTTTGCCTATCACAGTTTGGCCTATAAGAGTATACAACCCATTTTTTATTGTCCCTTTCATGACAGTAAGTGAACCTCTAGCTACTCTCAAAGAGTTAGGTTCTGACTTGAATGTATATCCTGACTTGTCTAGCATTCCAAGTGAGATGAGGTTCCTTTTTAACTCGGGTATATACCTGACATCTTCAAGAACTCTTTCAATGCCATCATAGTGCTTGATCTTGATGGTACCAGTACCAAGAATCTTGCAATGTTTATTATTGCCCAGCAGGACATAACCTCCATCAGCTTCTTTAAAGTCTTCAAACCAAGCTTTGATAGGACACATGTGAAAAGAGCACCCTGCATCAAGTATCCATTCCTTGCCCGAGTCCACCTTTGCCACATTCAGCACCTTAGCACTGTCATATCCATCCAAAATCACAACAGCATCACCTTCATTCATGGTTTTTTTGACTATGTTTTGTCTCCTATCCGGGCAATCAACCAAAATCAAGAACACAAGAGACTTATCGTGGTTCGATAAACTTGATATACATCCACACTAATTTCTTGAAGCCTTTATTTAATTGTGCCAACCAGAGATTACACAAGAATAAAAAACAAAGAAATTACAAGCTTTTCCCAAGAACCCTTCTCACCTTTGTTTCTTTCTATAGAAGATAACCTAAACAGACCTTTGGTTATGGATTTGCAAAGCTCTCTTGATTTCTTGCTCTCTGTTCTATACAACTGAATGCCCTCCTTTTTAGTTTTCCCGAGACTGCACCTTTTATATCAATCACAAGCCTTTAACTAACTAACAAATGCTCCCATCCGTTATTTTCTTAACCAGCTTTATTGTTTGCTAGTTGAGCTTAGTCAACAGCCTTGCCACTTGTCACTTGATAGTTGGCAAACTCTACAGATTCCTTTTTTTGTAAAGACTATTATATAGAATATTTCTAGGTTGATATATTATTGTAATATTAGACTTCCTTATAGAATAAGGAAGATTGTTGGAAATATCTCTATAAATATTCTAGGTCATGAGGGGAAAAAGTCATGAGATGGAAATGGACCTGTAGAGACTATACGAGGTGGATAGAGATGTGAGGAAGAACGGGAGGTACTCTGTGGAGCGAGAGGGCTTGTAGTAGGGTATGGATACAAAGAGTGGGGAAACATGTGATGTTTCGGGAACCCAATAGTTGTATTTGGTTCTGTCCTCTGTAATATTCTCTATTGTATAGTGGAATCATTCTCTCTCATCCGTGGATGTAGGCATGGTTGGCCGAACCACGTTAAAACCTCGTGTACCGTATGTGTAATTGTTTTATCTTTGTGTTCTTGAACTAATATTGTTGGCATCAAAGCTTTCATTGTCACTACAGAAGTGAATTGAGAAAAAACAAATTAAAAAAATGGTGTCAAGACTTAATGCCTAAAAGATAAAGATGTTTCAAGTATACGATGATTCTGAGAAAAAGTGAATTGCAAAAAATAAAAATTATGAAAAGTTACTCAATACTATATATGTTAATGCCCTAAAAGATAAAGGGGTTTCAAATATATGATGATTCCGAGAAGAAGTGAATTTATAAAACGTTACTCAATGCTATATATGAAGTTCTATTTGATATGAAATTTTGTTATATATATATATATATATGTGTGTGTGTGTGTGTGTGTATGTGTGTACTTCATCAATTATTAATTTTATATTTCTTTGGGGTCTTAAGGATTTCTAATAATATTACTATCTTATGCATTTTGTGAGGTTATTAATTTAGTACATTGGCTTGAGTTGGGAGGATAAAATTTTATTACTTAATGGGAAGTTGTTAATTTATTGAACATTCATTTATTGAAGTTTTAATATAGTAACCAATTTATAAATATATCAGCTGATAAATTTAAAATAAATAACAATGATGAAGTAGCACGATGTTAGACACATTATGTATTTTGAAATTCATCATTTTTCTTTTCAAAGACAGTAGTGCCATTTAGGTAATATCCTGCAAAGAGGCTTCAATATGAAGTCATGAATAGAAAAGGAGGCAGTGGATAAAAGAAATAAAATAAATCATAAAAATCATTAAAAGAAATCAAGATTCAATGAAACCAACACGGTTGAATTTCATTTGTTTGAACGGAACCCTTAAAGAAAAAGCTTAAAAAACAGCTTTTGATTCAAGAGAGAGATTACAAGAGTTGTAATACATGTATACATATAGAGACACCCAGTTAAAGGAGTGTGACACATGATGTTGTTGTGGCAATTAATAAGAGTTGATTTTCAATAGAGGATGTGATCAATATGGGAGGGAAAAGGGAAAGGTTAGTTAGTTATCAGTGTAAAAAGAATGTTCTAAGTCACAATTTAATTAGTTTAATATTAATTTATGTACCAAATTAATGAAGAAAAAGAAACTCACTCCATTTATTAGCATTAAACTCAATTTATTACAAGAGAATGAAATCAGCAAATGAAACCGATACTATTTCCACCACTTTTCCCGCCAGGCATACATATATATACGAATCTTTTCACCCCATCTAATTACCTCCATCAAAAAGATATATTTTCCCACAACTCTAGACATATTTACTATTCAAAAACATAGATCATGGCCAGTTTCTGCAAGGTCTCTATCATGGCATTCTTTCTCTTAGCTAGTGGGGCTTTCCTGTCATCACCAGCACTGGCATTCCAAGCCAAAGAACAAGACTTTAGCCTCGCATCAGAACCTTCTTCCAGCAGTGACCAAGACATTATTCCACCAGCATTACGCCATTATTTGTTTCAATGCCTCGAGAAGCTGGGTGAAGAATGCAGGCCATTGTTCTTTGCTAGAATATTCATAGGTGAAAAAAATGAGATCCCTACTAGTTGTTGCCAAAACCTGGTGCAGATGGGAGATAAATGCCACACTGCAATTACCAATGCTGTAATCTCGAGGCCTGAGTTCAGTGGTAATGCAACCTTATTTCGTACAAGATCTGAGGAGACTTGGACGACCTGTAGCCGACTCGTAGAGATTATCTCTCCAGGCCCATCTGCTTAAGATTAGATTTTCATATTCGTGTTTACATGTAATTCAATAAAAACGAGAACAATGCGTTCACAATGTTGTGTCAAAGCTCTCTCAGAGTCTAAGTACAGTTAATTATAATTTTGAATAAGATCTTTTTGGTTGAATATTGGCTCCTTTGGTCTCACTGTTGGTCTCATTTTTTTCTTCTTAGTTTCAAAATTACTAAAATTATTTTCGTCATATCTTTATCCCTGATTGAAATGAAATGGCGAAAAAAGCAAAGATGGGTTTGCTTATTAATTGCAATGCCAGCATTAAAGCCATGCAATCCAAGGTTTAGCCAACATCCATCCATTTTTTCCAAACATAGAAATATTTGTATGTAAGAACATATTTATTAATGAATAACATGGATGGTAGGTATGTGTACTTGTTAGTATAATCATATCAACAGTTTCCCTCTTTTGTTTTGAAATGATTCTTATTGCATGGTTTCTGTTTCTTATGCCTTTGACATGGTAAGGCTTTGAATTAGACTATTAATGGAGCATTAGACTATTAAAAGAGTAAACAAGTTGAGGAGTCGGTTGGATTTTTAAAATGCATGGAGCATCAAAGGTAGAGATAGAACTCACCAAAAAACATTTATTTGTTTTGTTTGAGATTGAGTCCCTGTGCACTAGAATGCAGGCCCCTACCAAAGATGCAATCCCAAGCATAAGGAGTTAGAAATGCCAAGGGTGGGGTAAGTTAAATCCAAAAACCAACTAAATCTACCAAAATCAATCCAATCTCGTCTGATTAGTTCTATTTTCAATGGTCAAATGCTTGGTTTGATGTGAGAAGTAAAAGAACTTATGAAGGTGGCGTTTGTTTTTTTGACTTAGTTCTAAATATAACTTAAGGCAACGGTCAACCATACAACGATGAATTCATTCCCAGGCCTTGTACACACCGCCCGCCATAGTATGAGAGTTGGTCATGCCTGATGTCGTTACCTTAACCGCAGGAAGGGGGATGCCGAAGGCAGGGCTAGTGACTGGAGTGAATGCACTCATTGTATTTGCTTCTCCTGATGATTGATCAAGTAACAAAAATATTGTATTTTTCAATACATTATTATGGATTGGATTAGTCTTTCTGGTAGGTATACTTAATTCTCTCATCTCTTGAACCTATTTGTCCTAGAACCAAAAATGAAATGAACCCTTTCTCTATTTTTTTTTTCTTTATTTCATGTTGAGGATTTATATTGAATTTGAATGTGTCTCGTAACCAAAAAGTATTCGGGGAAGGGGTTAAGTATTAAGAAGTTAGAAAACAACTAGATTCACTTTAACTTTCATATCAAGAAATCGCATCTAATAAGTTCTCCAATGTAGTTCGTCTACTAAAAGTGAAAAGTGGCTCATTTCATCCTACAAAAGATAACAAAGAATTACTTAGTCTAGAAGACGTACCTTTATCTTAGTGCTATTGGTGCACTGATATATGTTGCAAATTGTATAAGACCATATATAACATGCTAGGCCAACTTGATTGAAAGATATAAATTTGCACCAACTCGAAGACATTGGGATAAATAAAAGTATGTATTTGTGATATCTTCTTGGAATAACAAACATGAGTTTGTTATATTGAAAAGAATAAGAATTTCAATTGTTTTATTAAACCCCCATCTTAAAAAGGCTATGTATCTATCTAAGGTAGTACAACAATATCATGAAGATCAATAAGAAAACAATGGTTACAACCTTTTCAAATCATTTAGAGATACCCACAATTCAGAAAGCAAGTTGCAAATTTGTATATACATTTTAAGTTTGGCCTTGGTCAACTAGTTTATTAGCTTGTGATTCATTGTTAAACATGGTGAGCAACAAAGTAATGAACTCATTCCACCAGGGCTCTTATGCATATCATGTTTGATGTATTGTGTATGCTTCATATGCTTTTATGCTGATAAAAATTCAAGGCAATAATATATTAATTCATTTATTTAATGAAAGGATAAAAGGACAGTGCTGAAAAGTTAATTAGTTTGATTAATTTATATACCCCGTACATTAATGATGACAAAGAAACTTAGTATTCCATTTATTATCTTTAAATTTAAGTCATTGTAGGGAATGAAAGTATCCTGGATTCTGAGTTTTTCTATTCCCACATTCAGCTACTGATGGCAGGATGTATATTTAGACATCTTAATTGGTGTTCATAAAGTCGTTAATCTTTTCTACTACCTTATACACTTGCCCAAGAAAAAAAAACCAACTTACGTACAAGACATGGGATATGAGCTAGAAAAGTTTCATAAATTTTGAACTTGAACTCGTAGTGCCATTCCATCCATTGATTAGATGCCTAAAAAATGATGATACATGTATAATTATTTTTTATTTTAAAATATTGATAATTTTATTTATAAATTTATATTTATTTTACATTTAATTATTATACAAAATACACAAGAATTAAAATTAAATAATTTATAATAATTTATAATATATATATAATTCATACATAATTTATAGTATGTATCTATATATAGATAAAATTTATAATATAAATGCATAAATATAAGATATTTAAATTTATGAATCTTATATATATTTTTTATATTGCAAATAACAAAGTTGGTTTGATGACATAGTTACTTCCCTTAAAACTTGAGACAACAACTAAGTCAATATAAAAAACTAGCAAGGTGTTTTATGTGAATGTAATGAAATTGAGATTTCATGTCAACTTAAAATATTTTATTATTTATATTTCCCATCCAACTTAATCTATTGGTAACAATGACGGTCTAAATCCATTGGATACTAGTCTATCACTAATTTTTATTTATTTATTAGTAATGAAAATTTTTCATCGATAGACTTTTACCAACACACTTTTCCCTGACTACCATGTATCAGGATTATCTGTTGGTGAATGTTTATTCCAACAATATATATCATTCAAGAAAAGTAAAATTTCTTGTAGTTATATGAATAGATTTATTTAATAATAGGATAAAAATGAAAAATCTCTTGTATCTATTCTATGTTCCTTTTCTAGTATTTTAAGACCTTATTTTCTTTCTCTTGTTTATAATTAATTTTAAAGGGGTTGATCTTTTGTTGGCAATTAATGGGAGTTAGGTTTTCAATAGAAGGTGTGATCAATATGCATGGGAAAGAATTAAAGGTTAATTAGTCATTAGTTTGAAATTAATGTCAAAATCACAAGTTAATTAATTTGATTAATTTAAATACCATGGACATTAATGAAGATAAAGAAACTCACTCCATTTATAAGCTTTAAATTTAAGTCACTACAGGGGAATGATAGCAACAAATGAAATTGAAACTATTTAAGCCACCTCTCCCACCACATATGTATGCATAAGAACCTTTTCACCCTATTTAACTCCAATAAAAACATTATTTGCCAACAACTCTACACTGACTACTATTCTTAAGCATTGATCATGGCATGGTTCTGCAATGTCTCTATCATGCATGGCAATCCATCTTAGCTAGAGGGGCTTTCCAAATTTTCAAAATCACTAAAATTGATACCCTAATTGAAATAAAATGGTAAAAAGTTAATGATGGGCTTGCTTGGTAATTGCAATCCCGACGGTTAAAGTCATACAATTCAAGGTTTCTCTAATATCCATCCCTTTTGGGAACCATGCATAGAAATATTTGTACATGATTAAGAACGTATTTATTCATAAATATGAGTTCTATTAACAAAGGAAACATATATATCTTTTTGGAGGGGATCATGATTGTTGTAAGCCTTGGGTACGAGTTAAATGATGAGACCTTATTGAGTTCTATACTATACTAAATTCGATAAGACTTCAAATTTTTGGGGATGTAGTGAGACAATAAAACCAATCAGATTATTGTTGTATTCACTTTTAGTTGAGCCTTTGGACTCATTGTCATTGGAATCACAATGACTCTCAAGCTTATCACATCTATACATTACATCGGAGGTGAATCGCTTGAACTCTTGGTTGGATTATTTGAATTAACGTACTGACAACCTCATTAAAAAAAAAAAAAAAAGAAGGCACATACAAACAAACTCTTCAAAAACCAAATGACCTCTTTGTTTTTGGTTTGCAAGACACATACACCATCAACAAGATGCGCTATTGCCTTTAATATTATAGTGATGTTGTATTTGCAATGATTAAATATACCATATTAAAACTTTAAAATAAATATAAAAATTTGTCCAATAATAAAATTTTATTTCATTTTAGGATATATCTTTATAGTAAATTCAAATTTCTTATGCATATATTACTATTAAATAAACTTTGAAATTTTTATACATTTGCATTTACTCATAATATATGAATTATATATTTATGATATTATGATAACTCACTATTCAAGTGCAGTTAAAAGAACTAGTTCAATCAGGGAATCGTGACTCAATAGCTTTTCTGGTTCAATGACCAGTTGAGTACTAAAACCTTTGGATGTTTATAATAAATATAAATATATTTTAAATTTATTTATCTAATGTGTTTCTTCAATAAACTCAACTATGCCCCTCTACTTATGAAAAGTACTTGACATCATTCAACCCTTAGTTATTCTTTAAATAGAATATGAATGAAAATACTCTTAGTTTTTTATTATACTTTTAAGTTATAATCTATGACATTGGTTAGGAAATTTGAAAAATATTGAATTGACCTAAAATGCAAGTGAAAGACTTTGAACTTATTTAGGAACGATGCTTAATTACATGTTAGAAGTACCTTCTAGTGTAAAATTTTTAGAATTTAGAGAATCACTAAAAATGATGTTTTTCTTAGGAAAAAAAATTCACTTTCATATTATATAACAATACCTTCATAAACCTACCATTAGAGAACCATCCTTGTCTAAAATAACCATTGGTCATAAAAAATGGTATGAATGTTTTCTTTAACATGGAAACATAATTTACTATCCTTTTGAAGTATCTTGCATTAGCGAGATAAGGGTGGTTTAGGTTTGGTTTTTGTTTGGGAAAGACTTTTACTGATTACAAAATTCTATTCCATGGAAATTGGCTAAAGATGTGTTGCTAAAAGTCTATCAATGGATTTGTTCAGTCACCATTAGAATGTTTTTTAGCATTTGACATATCTATACTAATGCTATTGCCAACAAATTAAGATGATTAAGAAAGACTATTGTTAAATGACTAATATGCGACACATAAAAAGTTGTTGTTGATTCCAAGGTCCTTAATTTGGTTGCGATAAACTAAGAATAGAGGATTACAATAATTGATCTGACAATAAATAATATTCGTTGTCAATGTTTACTATTCATCGTATTTGATCTAACAATGTATTAAGAGTGTCAATGTCATTAACTATCAATGCAAACTAATCCAAAATATATTTAACTAAAAAAATCAATTATATCTATAAATTAATTAAAATAAATTTATAGTAACTGAATAACAATGCTACAATGTAACATAAACATTAATAACAATTTACTTCAACATAAAACATTCTTTTAGTCAACAAGATTTCAAAACACGTCTCAAAAGTCATTATTGCTCCTTAGTTATTCTTTTTTTTCCTTTTTTTTTCTTTAGCGACTCTACAACACTTACAACATAAAATCACATTTCAACATAAGTTTGAGAACTTAACCATATTATAGTAATATATGAATGAATTTATTCATCATTACAAGTAAAACTAACTATTAAATTTTCATAGATATAACAAGAGTTGAACAAAATGCATATGTTTTTAGCAAAGAAAACTTTAAAGGTAAATTTCAACTGTATTGAATAAATTTGTATTATTATAATCCTTGTAGCCTAAGAACCTTTTTCAACTATATTAAAGAAATTGATTTCATGCAATTTTATACTAAAATAAATATTTTAATTACAAATCCATTGGTCAAACCATTTTCTCAATTGAATACAACTAGTCTCATTCAATATTTTGTTCAATTATATCAAGTTTTGTACAATGTTACATTTGAACTTGTTTCTTAATTCTCTAACCTAATTTCTGAACTTATAATTGACATTGCAATTGACTGTAAAAATAAGTTTACATAGTAATCACATAATAATTATTTTTCTTTCATTGCATGAGAATTAATAAACTAAAACCAATATCAGTACTTACCTTGTGTTGTAAAACAATCAAACAATCTCTGGAAATGCTCTAAGAACCATAATTTGTAAAGAAATACCTAGATTATATTAGAGAACAATTAGTCAAAGAAGAAAAATTTGATAGAAAAGAAATAGAACAAATAAAGTTAGAACAACAAAATTTAAAAAGAAACACTAGAAAAGGTTAACAAAAAAATATATAAACTTTTAGAACAAAGAAAGACAAGATCATCGAAAGAACAAAAATTAAATAACCTTTTAAAACAATTTGAAAACTTTAGTTTAGGAGAAAAACAAGGAATTAGAATAGAGCAAAAAATAAATCCTTTTGAACCAAAAAGTTTAGCAATAAAACCATGGAAATAGAAGAAGCTATAAACCTTAAAGATAATGTAAAAGGATTTATTGAAGAAAAATTAAAAAGACAATAAAGGAAGTAACATTTTACAACAAACAATTAGTTCAAAATTCTAAAATAACTAGATTTTTAAACCAACATGCTATAAGTTCAATAGGAAATATTGGATATTTAGACTTAGTATCTCCAAAAACAAAACATAAACTATTAAAAAATAAAACTGATAAATATATGCATTTAAGAATAATTCTAATAAGAATAATAGGATTCCATCGTAAAGAAATTGGAGCACTTATAAATATTAACTTTTTAGATACTAGAAACAATACAGTAGGACGAGCTCTTTTAGCTAGCGTAGAAGTTAATATGAACCAAAATTACACAATCATTGGTTGTATACCTCAATTTTGTATAGATCTTAAGGAATTCACAAATAATAATAATAATAATAATTGTAAATACTAAAGGTTATGGTATGGAATTAGGAAGTAAGAACCTTAACATAGCTATAAGTTTTATAGGAAAAACTACTAATGCTCTAAGTTTGAAATGTATGATGCAATTTGATGATATAGCAAAAACCTTTAGAAATAAGGTTGTAAATATGATAGAACCAAAACTTGTAAATATAGACTATTTGTTAGCTAGGACGAGAATGAGAATTACCCCAAATAAATAAACCAGTAATAAAATATCCAACATCTAGTACTTTCTATGAAAACCAAGATGGAAGTGCAAGTATAACCTTTGGAAACTATAAAACCATAAATGTAGAGATAGAGTCAGATAGTGAGATAGAATCTATAAATTTTATACAAGAAGATATTTTATTAAACATCGAAACAGTAGAAAACCTATACAAAAATTCAGAACTAGTTAATATAATGTTAGAAGAATTTAGTAACCCAACGTTACTAGAAAAATAGGTAGACCAAGAAAACTTTGTTGATATAATGTGTAAAAACTATGCAGAAAAACAAATAATTGAACAACTTTATAAAACAAATTTGATCCAAAAACTTATAGATATAGAAACAATAAATTAATTTACTATTCAACCAAAAGCTAAAGAAAGCTTGAAAACAGTCTCAAATGAGTCAATAAATACAATAAATATAAAAGGAATTTGTAAATATAAAAACTGAAATAATAAGGTATAGTAAGTCGTACAATAAGCCAAAATGACCTTAGTGGAAAACCAAAACAAAACCTTCTAGTTCGTTACAACTAATATATGAATATGGAACAATATTAGATATAGATAGTATACAAGACCTTAAGAATCATAGAAAATTGGGAACAATCCTTAAATTCAACTAGTGTAGTAGTATACTTTGAAAAATCAACAAAAAATTTATGAATTTTGAAAAGCACCCTTAGAGGAATTGTATTACAATTCTTTAGAAACATGGAAGAAGAAAACATTAGTTATTTTCAAGAAGTTAGAAATAATTTTAGCATATTTGTATGATTTTTTTTTTTAAGATATGACATTTTTTAAAATCATAAATTTTTCTCTACAAAACTATCATATGAGAAATTACAAAAAAACCATATATATATATATATATTATCAAATTATGATTAAAAATTAAATTTTTATATAAGAATAGACTATTAAAAAATTAAAGGAATCATGCTTTTTTTTTTTTTTGTTAAATTTAAAAAAATATAAGA
The DNA here is from genome assembly GCF_030704535.1 of Vitis vinifera. Classification (NCBI taxonomy): domain Eukaryota; kingdom Viridiplantae; phylum Streptophyta; class Magnoliopsida; order Vitales; family Vitaceae; genus Vitis; species Vitis vinifera. The sequence goes on from NC_081820.1 coordinate 3,242,999, forward strand.
AAAATATAAATCAAATATATTATCAATATCATACTACAAAACATTACTTAAATTTTAAAAATATTTCAAAATATATGAATATTTTAAATAATTTCTTCTAAAACAAACAAAAAAAAAGTAGTTATAAAAATACTAAAAATGTTATTATTAAAAAAAAAACATTGTTTTCTTATAAATTGGTATTAATTAATATTATATGAAATTGAAAAAAAAAATCATCATTGTATTGTCTCATCACTTGCTAGATCATATTTATTATATAACTATTATAAAAAGAATTCATATTCATCACACCATTGTTTTTTCAAGACAAATTATGCATACTAGTATTTGCATCCATTGGTATCCATTATAATAATACTATTTTGTTGAATAGTAATTTTCATTAACAAAATTGTTTTCAAAAGGTCATTTTTTTTTTATGAATGAATTATCTGTATAATAAGGTATATCGGTCAATTTGCAATTTTGTCGATGGATATTTAGTATTGCAATTAATATTAATAAAAAAATTACATATAAGCAACGGTTAATTCAATTTGCAATATAGTAGGTATGTTAGAAATTTGTGACTGCTTAAATCCATCATAAAATTTAACTTAATTAGGTTAACAAAACTCTTTTTTTTTTTTTTTGTAGTAATTGATTATTTATATTTTATTTAGAAGAGTGTCAACCAAATAAATTATTTTAGTTGTGGGATTTTAACTGCATGCATTTACCTTGATCGAACATCAGTGTGATCGTGGAACTTTAAAGGCCTTAGTAATCATTTATATGATAATATAACACTTATTATACATAGCTAGTCCTTAATTCTTTGTGATTTTCAAGTACAATTTATTTGTTTTTTCTTTGGAAAAAAATAAACCAATGAGAAAATTCACAAGTTCCAACATTTTAATTCTAGCCAAGTGACTCAAGTGGTCATTCAAAAACAACTTTTTTAGCTTCTACAATATATTTTTTAGTTCAAGATCCCTCTTATTAACTTGAATCAAAGAATTACTAGTTCAATTCTGCCCAAAATTGAAATGGACTAAGGTTATGAACTTTTAATCTATAATTTGATGCTCGAGTCAATTTCATAAGTTCATTCGTTATTAAATAAATAAATAAAAATGAATTACTACCTCTTGTAAGGGGCTCACAGTTCTTTCTCAATCTTCTCTTTGTCCCTCCACTCAAATTGTTTACTAAATTATCGATTCAAGTGTTCTCTTTATTACAATTAATATAACTTGCCTTGCAAAGTATTCTCTTTAATCCAGACAATATAGCTTGCCTTGCAAGTTTTATTTATGTTCAATTACCATCTAGAATATAACACTTGATGAATGACAATTTGGTGACTAATTTCCAACTCATTTTTTGGAGCTCACATTTTTGCACTTTCACTACAAATTTAGTAAACTAGTTAGTATCTAATTTGTAAATAGCTTAGCTAATAAATTTAGAAGTAAATAATAATAATGAAATAGCATGATGCTAAGCCTATGATTATGTAATTTTGAAATATATTTATGATTTTCAAAGACTATAGTACCATTTAGGTAATATCCTGCAAAGAGGCTTAGTATATAGAAACATCAACACAAATGAAGGTAGTCTATAAAAGACATAAAATAAACCATTAAAGCATCAAGAGTCATTTCAACTAGACAATCAAAATTCATTACTTTGAATGGAATCCTTGAGGAAAGGGCTTCAAAAAACACCTTCTAATTAATCAAAAAATAAAAATAAAAAAATTAATTTGCAAGAGTGTTAAATATATCAAATTAAAGAATGATATTTTATATATCAAAAGTTTTTGCTTGAACTTAATTACAATTTCTTTATGTGTTGAGTAATTAGAAAAGCCCAATTATGGCTTTAATCAAAAGAAAGAGTTTAACATAAAGTATAAATAGTTTTTCTTGTTCTGAACTCTTTTCTAACTTATACACTATGTTTTCTAATGCTGAATAAAACATTCATAATACCTAAATTAGCTTTTAAAATCATAAAGGATGTGATCAATATGAGAGGGAAAGGTAGGTTACTCATCAATTTGAAATGAATGTTCAAAGCACAAATTAATTAGTTTGATCAATTTATGTAGCACAATATTAAAGACAAAGAAACTCACTCCATTTATTAGCTTTCAATTTAATTTATTACAAGGGAATGAAAGCAGCAAATAAAACTGAAACTTATTCCACCACCTCTCCCACCACACGTGTATATATGTAACCTTTTCATCCTATCTAACTCCATCAAAAAGAATATTTGCTAATAATCGTAGGCAGATTCTATCATTTGGCATCGATCATGGCAAGTTTCTGCAATGTCTCTATCATGGCATTCCTTCTCCTCTTAGCTACCGGGGCTTTCCTAGCATCACCAGGATTAGCATTCGAAGCCAATGAACGAGACCCTGCTGCTCTTGCACCAGAATCACCTTCTAGTGATGATGAAGACATTCTTTCATCACCGGACGTCCATAGTTATTTGGTGCATTGCAGAGACAAAGTGGGTCGAAAATGTGGGACATTGTTCGTTGAAAAGATATTCCTAGGTAAGAGTGAGGAAATACCTACTAGTTGTTGCACACGTTTGGTGAACGTAGTAGGACTGAGTTGCCACAATGCTTTGACCAATGCCCTTATCTTAAGACCTGAGTTCAGTGACAAAGCACACATATATCGTAAAAACCGTATCCATGTTTGGAAATATTGTGAACTACAAGCATAGGATATCTCTCCAACTTCATCTCCTCAATAATATATTTGAATATTTTTGTTTACTTGTAATGCAAGCAAAATAAGAATAATGTCTTCGCAGTGTTGTGTCAAAGCTCTCTCAAAGCTTAAGCCACGTTATGATGTTTTTAAATTTGTTATTTTTAATGGAATGTTCTCTTATCGTTGATTTCCATTTTTCAAAATTTTCATAATTAGTGGTTTGTTTTTATCATTCCTTAATCCCTATTTTAGATAGAATGGTAAAAAGTAATGACAAGTTTGCCCGGCAATTGTAATGACAACCCTTAAAGTCATGCGATTCAAGATTTCATTAACATCCATCCCTTTACAGACTAACAAGAAAAAAAGAAAACATAAGTCTTGGACGGAGAACATGATTATGGTGAGCTTTGGGCACCAATGAGATGATGCAACCTTTCTTAGTTTTATATTGAACTTGTGAAATTATTAATTCTTGTATTAGTGGGATAAGAGTGGATTTGAGTTTGGTTTTTGTTTCGAGTTTTCTATCTTATTTCATTTGCATTTTTCAAATATTGGCCGATACTATTAGTAAACAAATGCAAATTTCAAGACGAATGCCATAGATATTTATCCATATCGACTATAAGGACACCATGAAAAGAAAGAAATGAAAGACTATAAAATGAAATTAAATTATTCGAGAAACTCTTACACAAAAACAAGAAATAGTTACAACATTTATAAGCAATAACATTATATAAATGTAGAAACTCTTATAGAAAAGGTATGTGCTATAAAAAAAAAATGAATCTTTAAAATTTTTTAAATTTGAATCAATAAAAAAATTTTAATTCCTCAATTTTTTTTTTAAATAGTTATTTTAAAGTAAGTATTTAAGAGTTCTTTCATTTTATATAGGAGTCAATATTATTTAAAAAAAAAAAAATAGAAGACAAGAAGTGTGTCCAAATAACACCCTTATTAACCTATTTAAGAAATTTCGTATTATTTCATCTTCCCAAACATCACTTACATATTTGTTTCTTTAGATTGTTGAAAATTTTTCTAATCTTTTAGTTTTTTAATATTATGTTTGGTTTAAGGATGGTATCAAAGAAGAAAATGATTTTCTCATATTTGGTTTTTCTATAGAAAAAAAAAACCACAAAAGAAACTCCGATATAATTAAAATTACTTAGAAGAATAAAAAAAATTCAATTTATTTAGTAGCTATGTAGAAGTGGTAAAATGAGTTTAAAGAAATATATAAAAATAATTTATTAATTTGAAATCTTTTTTTTATTTTCCTGCACCTTTTCCTTTTTATTTATCCTCTATATTCTCTTTTCCTTGTACTTTCCTTCAAAATTTCTACCTACCAAACATAGCCTAAAAAAAATTGTTACATCTATTTAATTTGAGGAATTCGTACTATTTGATTATTTATATTTGATTTAGAAGAGTGTCAAAAAACTCATGTCATTTTGGTCATACAATTTTAACTACATGTCATTTACCTTGATCTAGTATCAATATGATCAAAGGATTTTAAGTGCCTTAGTAGTTATTTTTATGATAATGTCATACTTATTATACATAGTTAATCCTTAATTCTTTGTGATCTTCAACATATATTTTTTTTTGATAGAAAAAATAAATCATTAAGAAAATTCATGAGTTCCAAGAACTCTTAAGGAAAACAGAAGTGGCACTAAATTTAGGGAAGATTTTGAAAATTTAATGCATTACAAAATGATTATATTTTATTTCGGCCAAATGACTCAAGCGATCCTTTAGAAACAACATTTTTAGCTTCTAGGATCTATTTCTTGGTCCAACATCCCTCTTACTAATTGGAATCACAAAATTACTAGCTCTATTCTACCAAAAGAAAAAATATGGGCTAAGGTCATGAACTTTGAATCTATAATCTGATGATCCAATCAATTCCATAATCTTAAGTTCATTCCATATTAAATACACAAAGGAGTTAGCATCCCTTGTAAGTGCAAGGAATCCCAAATTAGTTCCTTTCTTGCCTTGGATCTCATTAGATGCATGTTACTATCTTTAGGACTACTATATCCTAGCAACGAAAGCAAAACATATATTAAAAACTTTATAGGATCTAGCAAACAAGGTTAGGTGTGCTTACTAAAGATCTAGATATTCCAAGATCTATTCATTGCAGTAAAGAACTGTTTGGAAACCTTGAATTACTTTGTTCCTAGGCCTTAGATCATTAGGGAGCATGTAATCCTATCTCAGGTTTCTCTAAATTTAGGCACAACGTAAAACTTGACATTTAAAAAAAAAAAAAAACATACCAAAAATTCAAAGAAAAGTATCATACTTGTGATCCAAATGTTCCTGGATCAATTCTTATCGATATAAAAAGCTTCAAATTTGAAGATCTCATAAACCAGTAACCATCTGCCCAATGACTCCTCTTTTAAGTCTAGGCATTAAGATTGTAGAGATATCAGGGTTAGAGGCTAGGGTTCTCTCTTTGGACTATAGAAAGAGAATGGCAAGACTCAAGCCCTAACCTCTAAGAGGGGTATTTGTAGGCTTCCTATTAGGCTTAAGTAAATTGAGCCCTCCATGGACTTGTATCACTTAATCTTAGCCTAAAAAAGTTGTTAATTGATTAATTAACCCAATAGGGCTCCAATTAATCAATTGGCCTAGTCTAAGGATATTGTTCACTTAACCTTGTGCAACTTTGCATGTTACCAAAATTCCCTTGTGCATATAAGTAAACCAAAAATCCATCCAACTCTCATAAATTGTGTCATCAAGGAATATAAGTTCAAGCGAGGACTACTAGGACCCATAGGATAGTAATGACTTTCTTAGAATCCAATTCTAAAGTTGACTCAACATCCCACTACGGAGAGTTAACTACACTCCAATACACCATTTATATTACAATAAGACTCTAAGTGCTCAGGTTCATGACTTGCTATCTATTATATATAGTATTCCCATGAACTGGTTGTTTATAATCTAACAAGGTGAAAGCTATCAGTCTTTCAAGACTACTTCTACAATCCTTGAGTTACAGATCTTCCTATTATGTGATCAAATGACATATTCTAACTTACAAAGAGCATATGTCAAATTCCACTAAAGGAATTACAACAAGCCCACAAATTTCATGATCACACGTCCTTAGGATCACCCTAGGAGACACATTATCTCAAAGTTCATGAGATATCATAGTGCCTTTATTGAGAATACTTGTTGCTACCGACTTTCATCAATAGTGACCCAATCTATAAGGAATATAAGATCACTTTAGGATCTCACCTATAAGTTAAAGCCACTACTAACTTTGGCATAAACCCAATATTCTCTCAAAGTTGAAAGACAATATAGTGTAGCAACTTGGTGAAGTCATGACTACCTAATAGTTTTATGTTATGACTCCCCATATGTCCTATCTAATGTGTAGATCATACACACTAGTGCACTCACCAATGAATCCCTTCAATTAGGAGGTGTTGCACTACAACCTCAAATGGATTACCTAAATCCATAAACCTGTTGTGAACAAATCATCTACTTGCAAGGAACTAATAACTTGGATCTTCGATTTGTGCAATTCCTAATACACCCAAGTCATGTACAATGCAAAAGATGTTATGTCAGAATGCTCATTGAGTATAATGCATGGAATAAGGATAAATGCAAGTGAAACTGGCATATTATTAAATAAATAATGAATTTTAAATGTGTTACATCATGTCATACTTTTAAGGACTTTATCCTAACAAGAACGCTGTTGAATATTACGGTAATCATTAGAGATCTCATAAAACCACTAATCTTCCATCTAATGTCTACTCATCAAAACTATATACCTAGATGGTGGAGATTTGAAGGGTCTAGACTAAGGTTCTCTCTCTAGAACGTAAGAGAGAATGGAAAAAGTTTGAAGCCCTAACCCTCAAAAGGGTATTTATAAGTTTCCCATAAGGCTTAAATAACTTAAGCTCACCTTAGGCTTAAAAGGGTTATAATTGATTAATTAATCCAATAGGGATCTAATTAATCAATTAGTCCACTCCAGTGATATCATTCACTAACCCCTATACAACCTAGCATATTTACAAAAATACCCTTATTCACAAAAGTGAGCCAAGAATCAATCTAACCCTTATAAATCGTGTCATCAAGCTATATGAACTCAAGCAGGGACCACTAAGACCATAGAACAATACTAACTCCCTTATAATCCAATTCTAAAATTGACTCAACATCCTACCACAAAGAGTCGATTGCACTCCAATACCCTATGTTTATTACTACGAGATGTAACAGGTTTATGACCTACTATCCACTATATATGGTCTACTCACGAACTAGTATTTGTAATCTAATAAGATGAAAGTTATTAACCTCTCAAGATTATCTTTACCTTGAGTTACAGATCCTCCTATTATGTGATCAACTTACATATCATAACTCATAAGAGCACAAGTCAAATTCCACTGAAGAAATTGTTGTGAGCACATATTTCATGATCATATATCCTTAGGATCAACCAAGAGGATATGTTATCTAAAAGTTCATAAGATATTATGGTGCCTCTATTGAGAATATTGATTGCTACTAGCTTCTATCTATAGTAACTTAATTTGTAGAAAATATATGATCACTTTAGAATCTCACTTGTAGGCTAAAGCCATTGCAAACTTTGACACTACCTAATAGTCTTAAGTTATAACTCACTATAGGTTTTGTCTAATGTGTAATAGTACACACTACTCACTCACAATGGGAACCTTATCCCGATGGCCAAGATTAATCATCCCTCTAATTAAAAGACAATACACTATAAACTTAAAAGGATTACCTGAATCCATGAACTGATAATGAATAAATTATCTACTTGTAAAGAACTCATTATTTGGATATTCCACATAATTCCTAATGCACTAGATTTATGTACAATGCAATAAATGCTAAGTGTCATAGGCATAAAATTCTTACACAAGTTTTCACATCTATGGGATGCTTAGAAGCTCTCTAAGCCCACCTACACCTTCTCCTACAAGATGATAACAACATACAAGCCACACACGAGGTTTACAAGGCATCAACCCTAACTTGTATTTTGTTAGCTTATATTTTGTTAGCTTATTGAATAAGAATACAAGCCTTTAGCTAGACTCCCACAATAACACTAGTGAGTTCAAGCTTTCCTCATGATCTCTTTCCTTAGATCTTTGTTGGGAATCTCTCTAGTCCTCTCTATTTATAGAGTAGTGCCACCCACCCCTTGCTAGACTAGGAGTATACGTCCTAGTTCTACTAAGACTCGTTTTGATAGGTCATGGCACTAGTTACTCCTATTAGGACTCATAGTCTTAGTCCCACTTAGACTATAATTACAATAGGAATCAAGACTTCTACTCATATTTGACTTGCAATCCCATTTCGAGTCCAACTCTTCATACTGCATCCACATGCATTTACATATGGCTCATGTGCATGCCAAGCCTTTTCTTGGCATGCAAATCCAGATTTTGTTTGTGCTAAGGCAACATACTCATGCATCTGCGCACCTTGTTGTTGTTGTAGCTTCATGCCTTGCCTAAACATTCTTTCTAGTACAACAACATACCATGGTATTGCTCCTATAACTCCCCACACATAAGGTATTGTGCCTTTGAAATTAACATACATATATAGTTAAAAGATACATTGAGTTTTAGACATTTCACCTTTTAAAACTTTTTGTAAAAAAATCTTGGTAAAATACTAAACATTGAATATATATATATATATATATATATATATATATAGAAAATACTAAAGATTAAAAAGAATATATATGAGAATATACATGCCCTTTATAAATTTAATTCTTTAATTCTATTTAAAAATCTTTAATTTCCTCCAATATTTTAAAAACACGTGTAAACTCCATAATAAAAACCAAATCTACATTTGAGATTAGTGTCTCCAATGTATAAGATCAGGTTATATATAGTGAAGTATAAATTAGGATTGCATGAAAATAAATCACATTATTTTTACATATAACATATGGTTATTGGGACTCTCATCATTTTTGCATTGAAGTTGATATATTTTGAGGCAAGATTACTCATATAAACTAGTCATAGTTACAATTTCGGCTCAAATCCAATTAGCATGACTTTGTCTCAAAATTTATTTAAAGTAAAATCTCATATAAAATTTACTGAAAATCTAATTAATAGAAAAATTTTAAAATAAATAAAAATAAAAATAAAACCTTCAAACGGATAAAATAGAAAATATGGCAGTTTTCAATTCTTTGTTGCTGATCAATCCCATACTGTTGTCTCAAATATTCTATATAAATTCACTGTTATAATTAATGGAAAGCAAAAGTTTCACTGAAGTAAGCATGGTTTCAGTTTATTTTCAATTTTTATTTTTTTATTTTTATGTTTTTACTACTTTTCTTCCTTAATTATATATATATATATATATATATGAGCCAACTTCAAGATGTAATAATTAATTTCTTAAATTTTTATTTAATTTGATTTTGTTTTATTTTCATAGTTCCGTCTAAATCCCAATGCAGTAAATAAGTGAATTTTAAAGATTTTAATATGAGGATTAAAATTTTATTATCTAATTAATCATTTGAGAATGAATATAATTATTTTTATAATAATTAATCTCTATAAAACAAATTAGGAATGATCCAAAACACAAAAGAGACAACGGCTTTTTGATGGACATAAAAAACTACGGAACATAAAAATAAAAATAACTTTTAAATAAATGAAAATAGTAATTACTCTTATAGAATTCAAGAATATTGATATAAATAGTAGGTTTTAGCGGACTTATTAAATCTGACAGAGAAAAAAAAAAGCATCACATCATTGAATTTTTTTCTAGACATTTTGATATCAGACGAAAAAAAAAGCATGACAAAAAACCGAAACCCAAATTCAAGGAAATCAAGACGAATGTTTTAAAAGTGATATCACCCTTAACCAATCTCCCATTTAATCCTATTAACTAATTTGAAAAATTCAATAAAATTGCAATAAGCAATGTCATGTTATATTTATTCTTAAACATTTTTTACCTAATGATCAAAGGATTATCTATCATAATTTTGCATAACCCTTGTTTTCATTCCTCAAATGATAAGAAATTATAAAAATATTATGGTCGAATTTTTATGAAAATATTGAACGGTCAAAGCAAACCCTTTTATTCTGAATTCTTAAATTCGGAATGAATCAAACCTCCCTAAGTAGGATTCGAACCTACAACCGGTAAGTTAACAACTGACCGCTCTACCACTGAGCTACTAAGGAACAATTGAAAATTATCAAAACTAATTTATTTATTAAATGTAAGATAAAGTTTGTACTAGAAATAAAGTTAAAATTTAAAGAGTTCTTGACACCTTCCCTATCAACTCCCTAATATCCAATTAAACATTGAAAAAACTATAAATGGGAATATCAACTTCCAAAATTTCCACTGTGAATCTTATATCCACCGGCCTCTTTGCTATATTTTAATCAAAATGTTAGGAAATTCTCAAAATTCTCTCATATATGTTTTTAGATTTAATTCTTTGATACCATTTAAAAATCTTTAATTTCCTCCAATATTTTAAAAACACGTGTAAAATATACTATTTAAAAATCTTTATTCTCCTCCAACATTTTAAAAACACGTGTAAACCATACTATTTAAAAATCTTTATTCTCCTCCAACATTTTAAAAATACGTGTAAACTCCCTATGAAAAACCAAATCCAAATTGTGTTTAGTTTTTCCATGTATAAGATCATGTCATATATAGTCAGTATGAATTAGGATTGCATGAAAAAAGTCACATTATTTTTACATTTAACTCATGGTTATTGGTACTCCCACCATTTTTTACCTTGAAGTTGATTTATTTTGAAAAGGCAAGATTAGTCATGTAAATTAGTCATACTTATAATGTGGGCTCAAATCCAATTAGCATGACTTCTCTCAAGATTTGTTTAAAATATAAACTCATCAAATTTACTAGACGTCTTAGAAAACCTAATTAATAAAATATTTCAAAAAAATAAAAATAAAATTCAAACAGATAAAATAAAAATTGTTGTCGTGGTTGTTGATTAATCCCTATTGTCTCACAAATTCTACATAAATTGTGTAATCATTAATTTCTTTTTAATCAATTTCTTAAATTTTTGTTTAATTTAATTTTGTTTTATTTTCATATTTCCATCTAAAACCTAAAATCAACTATAATGTTTCTTAGTATATTGAATAAAATGAGAAGTAATTAATTTGTACAATTTAAAAAATAAGTTTTTTTTGAAGAAACGATCATTTGCTTTGTCATCATCCTCCCTTCGTACATATAGCATAACAGGATTGTTTTTGCCTCACTTTTTTTGTTCTTAAACTTTTTCTCTTTATTTTCTTTTTCTTACATTTTCCTTTAAAAATCTCCAAATATCAAATATAGCATAAATTATCTTCTTTTCCAATTCTTATATTTCAAAGTTGTTCCGTACCCTTTTTGGTAGTACAAAGAATATATATGATAACTAACAACACTTTTAAATTCAATCATTATAATGCACAAAGTAGAGGTTGAAGTACAACACATGGGCTTGGATTACTTAATCTAACCCAAAATGAGTCCTAATTGATTAATTAGCCACATAAGGTCATCTAATTAATTAATTAGCCCAATCTAAAGACCTTTTTTACTATCCCTTATGCAACTATGCATAATTACCAAAACACCTTTATACACAAAAGTGAACCTAGAATCCATCCAACACTCATAACTCATGTCAACATTGTATATGAGATCAAAATAGAAACCATTTGGACCCATAGGAGTACTGGTTCCCTTAAAATCCATTTCTAAAGTTGATTCAACATCCCACTATAGAGAATCAACTACAGTTCAGTACCCTTTGTAAATAACAATAAGACAAAGTTCGGGTCCATTACCTACTATCCATTGTATGCAAACTCCTCATAAACTGGTGTCATAATCTAACAACGTAGTGCTATCACCTATCAAGATTACCTCTCCAATTCTTCAGTTACAGATCTCACTTATTATGTGATCAATTAATATACTCTAACTCCAAGGAGTATATGTCAAATTTCTATTAAAGGAAATGTTATAACCATAGTCTTCTAAATCACATGTCCTTTGAATAACCCAATAGGATACTGTCTCAATTTATGAGATATCATGGTGCATCTATTGAGAATATCTATTGTCACCAGCCTCCATCAATAATGACCCAATTCATAGGGATATGCGACCATCTTAGGGGTTTTACTTATAAGTCAAAGCTTCTTATTGACTTTGATATAGACTCCATATCCTCTCAAGGTTGAGAGTCTGTACAATATAGTAGCTTTGTGAATCATAAAAAATGATAACCTTACGCCATGATTCATCGTAGGTCCTATCTATCGTGCATCACATACACTAGTGCACTCACTATGAGAAAATCATCCTAATAACTAAGATAAGTTCTCCCTCCAATTAGGAGGTACTGGACTACAATCTCAAATGGATTACCCAAATCTATAAATCAACTATGGACTACTAATCACTTTACAAGGAACCCATAACTTGGATCTTCTGTGCAACTCTTAAGGCACCTAAGTCATGTACAATGCAAGTAATGTGGGTATATATGCTCAAATAACCAATTATAGCATATGAGATAATAAAAATAAACTAAGAAACATAAATAAATAAATTTATAAATGAATCTTTATCTATTACATCATGTCATGATTTCCAAGGACCCGATCCCAACGGTCATGAATGCTTGTTACATCAATTTCAAAAACTATGTGAGGAGAAAGGAATATGTAGGCAATTAACAATTCCAACCACTTTGCAACAAAAATAGTGTAGTGAAAAAAAAAAAAAAGAATCGTACTTTACTAGACATGCATAGATCAATGGTAGTGTAAGCTAACCTTTCAATATATTTTTGAGGGAATGCTCTTCATAAGGTCCTAGTTTACATAGAAGTAAACGTGGCAAAATTCCCCATCATCGTTTTAAAATTAAATGCTAGGTAGATGGTTCAATTGACAAATAAAAGGCTTTTCAACGGTGAAAGGATATACCCAAATACAATGAATAGATTATGACGAGACATTCTCCTTAGTGGTAAGATTTTCCTTTACTCACCTTGTTCTTGCTATAGCCACATATGTAGGCTTGGAGCTCTTCCAAATGAATATGAAGACTTCATTTCTCAATAGAGAACTAGATGAAGAGATCTATATGGATCAACTTATTCATTTTGAGGCCGAGAAATAAGAGTGCATAGTATGTCATCTCAAGCATTCTATTTATATCCTTAGACAGTGATACTTTAGATTTCATAAGACCATTATTTCTATTGGTTTTGAAATGTTGGAAGATGACTATTGTGTGTATGTCAAACAATGAAGAAGAGACTTTCTCATTCTATTTTTATATGTTGATGACATTCTAATAGTTGGAAATGACATGGACATGATCGTTACCGCCCTAGAGTTATCCTCCACTTTTGATATGAAGATCACGGGAAAGTGAATTGTGTGCTTGGAATTAAGATCCTAAGGGATTGTTCAGAAGGTTTCTTGTTTTGTCTCAAGAGACTTACATTAAAAAGGTTTTAGAGTAGTTTATGATACAAAATTACAAACCTATTGAAACCCTAATTGAGAAAGGACACCCTAAGCCTTTATCAATGTCATAATAATCATGGAGAAAAGAAACAAATGACAAGAGTTCCTTATGTTAGCACCATTGGTATTCTTATGTATGTTATGTTGTGTACTCAACCTAACATATGTTTTCTAGTTGGATTGGTCAATCATTACTAGAGTAACTCAAGCCTTATTCATTGGAAAGTAGTTAAAAGGATTTTTTTTTTTTACATCCAGAGGGCCAGAGATTTCATCCTCTACTATCTAGGTGGGGACTTGAGATTAAGAGGATGTTGTGGTACGAATTGGGTTAGTGACAAGATGAGTGCATATCCACTATAGGATATGCTTTCTTACTTAATCGTACCACTATTACTTGGTGCTAATAAAATGATAATCAAATATCAATGTTTCTGGCTTGACCTTGATATTTTGAGTCCTTTGCATATGCTAAAGGTGCCATATTGTCATAGAAGATAATAACAAGATCAAAAGTGCTTGTGACAAGCTCATAAAGGAACCTTCTCAACCAAACACCTCTTAAACTATAATTGAACAAGCAATGTACTCCAACTTTATGTTAAACAATGCTATAACAATGGTAGATGACAAAGTTGGATGTTCATTTATGCTCATCTAACTCATTATCCCATCAACATCACTATAACCAAATGAGTACAAATTAGATCCTTGATTGCAACGTAATTATTTGTTTTTATGATCTACCAAAGTATCTATTTCATTATTTTCTAGTGAACAAGGCTAGGATTTGACTAGAACCCATTATCCAACCTAACTATATAACAAATATTAGGATATGTACACATCATCATATATATCAAGCTACAATTAATGTTAACATATATAGAGAACATGTATCATCTATTCATTTTCTTCTAAAGTCTTAGGAGACATATTGAAGCTTAAGGTCTTCCCTTTCTTAACAAGACTATCAATGGATTTGCAACTTCACATTTAAAACTATTCAAGAATCTTCTTAATGTAAATCTCTTAAGACAAACCAATAAGTCTTCTTAAATGATTCCTTATGATATTAATTCATGGGAATAGTTTGTTTTAGGATAGAGCCCTTAAAAACATGACATGATGTAACAATAAATGAATTTCATTAATATTTATATTATGATTTTGGTTTCACTTTCACAATCGCATTTATGCCTTATTTGTGTCGAGCATTCAGGCCTATATCACTTGTATTGTACATGACTTAGGTGCATTTGGAGTTCCACGTAAGATCCAAACCATGGTTTCTTTGCTAGCTAATGAGTGTTTTCATAGTCAATTCATGGAATTAGATAATCCATTTAAGCAATAATGCACTATTTCCTTATTAGAGGGATGACTTGTCTTTGTCACGAGACAATTTTCCCATGGTAAGTGCTTGTGTGTATGTTTACATATTAAGAAGGACCTACAATAAGTCATGACATTAGCTATCAGGTATTCATGACTTCAACAAACTACTATATTATATGAGCTCTCAACCTTGAGAGGCTATTGAAATAGTTTTGAAATCTTTAGTGGCTTTAACCTATAGATGAGACCCTAAGGTTATCATATATGTTTTATAGATTGGGTCATTGTTGATTAAAGTAGATGGAAACATGTATTCTCAAGATAGGAAGTATGATAACTCATGGGTTTGAGATAATGTGTCTCCTTAGTTAATTGTAAAGATTTGTGATCATAAAATTTGTGGTTGCAGTAAATCCTTAGTGGAATTTGACACATGCTCTTATTGAGCTAAAGTGTGTGAGTTGATAAGATAATAAGAGGACCTGAGACTCAAGGATGGTAGAGGTACTCTTGAGAGGTTGACAACATTCACCTTGTTAAATTATAAGTGCTAGTTCATAGAGAGTTACATGTAGTCATTAGTAGGTCATGAACTTGAGTTTTTTATCTAGATCTAATATCATAAAATATTAAAGTATAGTTGTCTCTCTGTAATGGGATGTTGAGTCAACTTCACAATTAGATTTTGATGGAATTGATACTCTAAGTCCTAATGGTCCTCGCTTGAGATCATATTCCTAAATAGCAAATTTATTGAGGGATATTAGGGTTCTATATCCATATTCATGCATAAGGGAGTCTTAATAAATAAGTAATGTTACATAAGAGCTTATGCATGGTCTTTTTGGATTGAGTTAATTAATTAATTAAAGCCAAATAAGGTTAATTAATAATTAGGTTCTAGGTAGGTTGGATTAAGTAACTAAAGCCTAAGATAAGCTCAAGTTACGTAGCTTATAACCTATATAAACCTCCTTAGGGGTTTAGAGCTTAAGTTTTAGTAGTCTTGCTATTCAATTTTCTACACAGAGTGAGACTTAGCCTCCATCCTTATAGAGAGGATTCCACCATCCTCATATGCCAAGGTCTAAGAGAGGACCATCAAATAGAAGATCTCAAGGTACTCAAGATCTATGTAGAACTCTTCACTCACATGACTTGATCTAGGAACATTAAGATCATAGGTATATTTTTCTAAGCACCTATATCTAAGCTTTAAATTTTGAATGCTTTTGTTGCTTAGATCTAGTATCCCTAGGATAGTTTTGGACAATGTCTTAACTAACGCTACTACTTTATAAAGTATTGTCGGATCTCTCCAAGACTTAACTTTCACACTGTTAAATATTATTCATGCAGTTAATCAGGTATGTCAATATTTCAATAACCCTTACTATGGTTACTTGAAGACTACAAAGTGCATCTTAAGATTCCTTAAGGGAACCCAACACTCTAGTTTACGTTATCTTTCTAATAGTCTAATATCTCTTTGGTTTAGCGATGTCGATTGGGCAGGTTGTCCCACTTTAAGAAGAATCACCATTATTGTATCTTTTGGTGTTCAAAGAAACAGCCAGTAGTTTCTTGCTCTAGCATTGGGGCAAAGTATCACTCTTTGGCCTTCTTTGCAACTGAATTGACTTGGATTACTTATCTCCTACAAGATATTGATGTGTCCCTTTATAAACCACCACAATTATTTTGTGACAATATTAGTGCTATTTACATGTTCGTTAATCTTATGTTTCATGCTCGTTTCAAATATATTGAGCTTGTTTATCATTCTGTGTGAGATAAGGTAAGGCACTTTTGTTGCTCGCTATGTTTCCATACCTTCTCAATTTGTTGATTTTTTTTTTTTTTTACCAAATCTTTAACAAAGGATGTCTTCACCATGTTTTGGACATGGTAGGAGTCCATATTCACTCTCTTCTAGCTTGAGGGGGTATGTTAAAGGAAGAATTAAAGGAGATACATAGAACTGAACACATAAATGGTAGGAGGACAATGTCATCAATATTTCCATAAATATAGAGATATACAAAAAATCAAATATTAACAATATTTGCCTCTCACAATGTTTTATTCTCTTAATTTCATGATGTTTTACTATACATGTTTTTTGTTAAAAATATTGTTTATTTCTTTCCTTATATAGCTCACTAATATTTTTGTATAAAGTTTCAAAAAAAAAAAATAGAAATCACAACTTTCATCATCAAAATACACCAAGTTTTCCCATTTGGATATATTCAATATATAAAAAAAATAATGATAGACATATAATTATTTTTATTTAAAAAATGTTTATAATTCTATTTTTAGATTTTTATTTTTAACCTTTAATTATTATTATGTAATATATAAAAATAATAAAAATAAAAACTCAAAATTATCATAGATTTTTTCATTTTTAACCATAAACTAAATGAAATTTAAAAATTAAATAATCAAAATTAATTTATTTATTAAAGTTTAGATAAATTATATATAGATATATAAACAAGCATTAGGTAGATTACTTTTATGCATTCCATATTTTAGAAGGTCATTTTTAATGGGTTTATCCGTGGCAATAAATTAGGAGCCACGTGGGCCAAAGGCAAAATTGTCATAAAATACCAAAAGTTGGCAACGAACAAAATAGAAGCATAATATTTGTAGCTCGAAATTTTCATCCCAATTTATATTTTGGATCAAAATTATGAGTAATATCTCAAAATTCTTTTCCTTGCATAATATTAATTCTCTCATACTATTTAGAACTCTTTAATTTCCCCCAATATTTAAAAATATGTGCAAAACTCCATATTAAAAACAAAATCGATCCAAAATCAAGTTTAGTTTCTCCATCTACAAGATGAGTTTATATATTTATATATACCAAATATAAATTAGGATTGCATGAAAAAAGTCACATTATATATACCAAATATCATTTTTGCATTTAAGTTGATTTATTTTGAGGCAAGATTACTAATGTACATTTGTCATGGTGATAATGTGGGCTCAAGTCCAATATGCATGGACTTGTCTTAAAATTCATTTAAAATATAAACTCAGATCAACTTTACTAGACATCATGGAAAAGCTAATTATTAATCGAAAATTTTGAAAAATAAAAATAAAAAACAAAACCTTCAAAAGGATAAAATAGAAAGTGTGGAAGTTATCAACTTTAGGTTGTTGTTTAATCCCATGGTGTTGCCTCACATATCCCATATAAATTCACTATTTTAATTCATGGAAAGCAGAAGTTACACTGCAGTAAGTAGCATGGTCTCCTTTTTATTTTTTATTTTGTTACTATTATACCTTTAAATTTTTGTTTTAAAACTTTGGATTTGGCTAAGGTATCCAAATCTTGAACAAGCAAACACCCGTAACTGGTTAGGATTAAAGAATGAGAATGTTTTAAGTAATTTTTAAGAATTTTACCTTTTCTACTCACAATAACAAAGGGATTTTCAAATAAAAAATATAAAAAAATCATTACAAAGAAAATTTTCTCATCTACCAAACGCTATAAAATCATAAAACCATGAGAACACAAAAATAGATCGGGGAGATCTAAGGTCTGTAATTGTGGATTATTGCAACATGGTTCTGGTGACACTGGTCCGAGAAACGATCGAGGATGAATGATGAAGTGGCGGCAGCATTGGCGACTGCCCTTGGTGGCTGAAACGGAGTAGACAGACAGTGGCTTCATGGCAGAGAAAAGGTTGTCTACCATTATTCATTCCTTATACCAACCAAGCATAAGCATAATACAATATAATTCATTGGATAAATTATCCTAAGATACTATATTCTAATGAAAATGAAATCTTAGACCAACAAGATATATTGTTAGTGTATTAGTTGTTGATACATTAGTTGCTTAATTTAAGTTGGAAATTTTGTTCCATTCATCCTAACTTAGAAATTTTTATATAGTTGTGCCTTACAGTCCATTAAAGACCTAAGGTTGTTGCATGATCAACAAAGGATGGCAGAATATAAGACTCCGGATTGTTGTATGATCAACCAAGGATGGCATAGTATAAGAAGGTTCTAAAGGGCAGGTAATTCTAACTTGTGGCATAATGTCGATTTTCAGGTATTTTAATTGAGCATAAGGTTTTATTTTTGGAAAAGAAAATCTAATCAAGCACTCAAACCCGACACTTAAGTGCTCCTTAAGAGTGCTCAAGGGCTTTGCTTGAGTGTTAGCAAGAAACATTCAAGCACCCTTAATTAGCGCTCAAGTGTTCTAGTCAGAATTTCTAAAAGATAAATATTATTTTAAAATTATTTCTATATATTTTAAACCAGTTTTTTTGGAAATTTTGGGATTTTGATCCATTAAGGTTTCATCCCTATAAATATTATGTGTGAAAAATATTTTTCTTTTGATGCAAATATTTGGAAAAGAGTTTTTACCCTTTCCCATATCTCCTTACCCTAAAAGAGTTTGTGATTATTTCTCTTGGGCTTGTTGGAGAGATTTGCATCTTCCTCAAGGTGTTGAAGAGTCCACTGGAAGCAAGCATGGTGTTGTGTCAAGGACATGAAGACTGGTATAGGTATTGGCAGGGTATAAGAATTTGGGATAACATTCTGTTAAAATCAATCAAGATGAATACCCTAATTTCATATATACTGGAATATTTAACAAGGTGAATTCCCTAATTTCATATATACTGGAATATTTAACAAGGTGAATACCCTAATTTCATATATACTGGAATCTCCTGATTAAAAACAATGAGTAGAAAAATAATAGTGGAAGCATACCTGAATCCATTGAAGGAGAAACCTTATAGGAAGAAAACCCTTTGAGATGGTCTTCCAATTCTAGCCACTAGATTCTGTGTCAATTTCTCTCTGAGAGGATTTTCAGAAATTGGAATGTGTAGTCGTAGAATGGGGACCATAACCCTATTTATAAACCGTTAGGGCAGTTTTAATTTTATCACAATTATATTTCTGCCCCTCATAGAAATAATAATTGTCTAATGGTATCTACACAATAATCTCATGACAATTATACCCTTAAGCCAATTAATCAATTATTAATTAGATCACTATATTTAGGCTTAATTAAATGATAGCACACACATTTTAATTATTTACATGTGTGGCCCAAATTATAGATTAATTACAAAAATTAATCTGACAATCTCCCACTGGGCCACATGCATATGTAATCAAATAAATGTGCTTAACCTTATGAGCTCAAAATTTGCTATCATGTCCTTAGGGTATATCCGAACAATCTCGTCCATTAACTATACTGACATAGGATCAAGGTGGCCTTTGTTACATCAATCGTTACTAGACCAATCAATGGTCACATATATCTGCACAGCTAAATGACATAGATCAATCATGAGTGCATAGCATGGAAATTACATGCAATGTGATCTATTCATGCCTATTTCCAACTGGTCCTACTTAACTTTATTGAGATCAAATCTTTAGCATAATTTAACAGAGTGCAATGAAATGAATACTTTATTTCTGCAGAACACAATCCAAATGTATAGATAAAGTCTAAACATAACATAGAGCAATATACAATGAATAATATAAACTCCCACTAAATTTGGATATCCTCAAATGAGACAACACCCATATGAGCAGTGTGCCATGAAAGACCTTGGGTGGTAATCCCTTTGTAAGCGGATCCGCTATCATGGAGTTTGTTCCAATATGCTCTATGGATATCTGTCCACTCTCTACTTTTTCTTTTACAACTAGGAACTTGATATCAATGTATTTTGATTTTGTAGAACTCCTGTTGTTATTGGAATATAAAACTGCTGATTTATTGTCACAAAATATCTTCAGTGGTCTTTCAATACCATCCAGAACACGCAGCCCAGTGACAAAATTTCGTAGCCATATTCCTTGATTGGATGCCTCATAACATGCTACAAACTCTACTTCCATGGTGGATGAAGTTACGAGTGTCTGTTTGGCAGATCTCCATGAAATTGCTCCACCAGCCAACAGATAAATATAGCCTGATGTGGATCTTCTGCTGTCTTGGCATCCAGCAAAGTCGGAGTCGGAATACCCAATGAACTCTAACTGATCCAATCTCCTATATGTAAGCATGTACTCTTTTGTTCTCTGTAAATATCTCATAACCCTCTTGGCTGCTCTCCAATGATCCATTCCAGGGTTACTTAGATATCTGCCTAACATGCCAACAATGTACGCAATATCCGGACGTGTACATACCTGAGCATACATTAGACTCCCCACAGCCGAAGCGTAAGGAATCTTCTGCATTTCTTGACTTTCTAAACTATTTTTAGGGCATTGATTAAGACTGAATTTGTCTCCTTTAGCGACAGGGGTATCACCTGGTTTGCTATTTTGCATGCCATACCTTTGGAGGACTTTATCAATATAGGTCCTTTGTGACAATCCTAAAATACCCCTAGAACGATCTTGGTGTATCTGGATTCCTAAGACAAAGGAGGCATCACCAAGATCTTTCATCTCAAAATGTTTTGATAAAAATCTCTTGGTGTTGTGCAATATGCTAATATCATTTGTGGCTAGCAATATGTCATCGACATATAAAACCAGGAAAATATACTTACTCCCACTGAATTTGTGATACACACATTCATCCATAAGATTTGCCTCAAAACCATATGAGACAATAATTTGATGAAACTTGAAGTACCACTGACGAGAAGCTTGCTTGAGCCCATAAATGGATTTAGTTAATTTACAAACCATATTCTTTGAGTCTTCGGACACAAAATTTTCTGGTTGTACCATATAAATTGTTTCATCAATGTCACCATTGAGAAACGTTGTTTTAACATCCATTTGATGTAACTCAAGATCATAATGTGCAACTAGTGCCATGATTATCCTGAAAGAGTCCTTTGTAGAAACTGGAGAGAAGGTCTCTTTGAAGTCAATTCCTTCTTTTTGAGTAAAGCCTTTAGCTACAAGATGTGCTTTATATCTTTCTACATTACCATTTGAATCCCGCTTGGTTTTAAATATCCATTTACAACCAATGGGCTTCTTACCAACTGGTAATGGGACAAGTTCCCAAACTTTATTGTCTTGCATAGATTTGTACTCTTCATTCATGGCTTCAATCCATTTCTGAGAGTTGGAACTTTTCATGGCTTGCTGGAAGTTGATTGGATCATCTTCCATCATTCCACTTTCTACCTCACGTTCCTGGAGATATATGATATAATCGTCCGAAATTGCATTTCTCCTCTCTCTAGTGGATCTCCTTAATGGCATATTTTCTTGAGGTTGTTGAGTTTGTTCTTCAGGAGCAATGTCCTCATTTGCAATTAAGGGTTGAACAATATTGTCTGTTGGTTGAGGATCCAAATTTACTTCTTGATCAATGATAGGTAGTGAAACCTGTACATTATCAAAAGCAATAGTAGATCCCTCTTCCTCCTCAAAGAGAATATTCCTAGCCTGATTTCTCCCCCCAAACTCAACATCCTCAAAAAATGTTGTAGTTCCCATCTCAAAAATTGACCTAATAGCAGGATCATAAAATTTAAAACCCCTTGATCGCTCTGCATAGCCAATAAAGTAGCTGTTAACTGTTTTAGAGTCCAATTTCTTTTCATGAGGCTTATAAGGTCTCGCTTCAGCTGGACATCCCCAAATATGAAAATGCTTTAAACTGGGCTTTCGACCCGTCCAAAGCTCATAAGGCGTTTTAGCAGTCGCTTTAGTTGGCACCCGATTCAGGATATAAGCTGCCGTTTTGAGTGCTTCACCCCAGAGTTTTTCAGGTAAAGTAGAATGACTAATCATACTCCTTACCATGTCCTTAAGAGTTCGGTTTCGTCTTTCTGCTACACCATTCATGCTAGGTGATCCTGGCATGGTGTATTGAGGGACGATCCCACATTCCTCTAGGTATTTAGCAAATGGTCCTGGACGTTGTTCACCTGATCTGTCATATCTACCATAGTATTCACCACCACGGTTAGATCTGACACTCTTTATTCTTTTGTTGAGTTGTAACTCAACTTCTGCTTTAAATGTTTTGAACACGTCCAATGATTGTGATTTCTCATGTATAAGAAATAGGTAGCCATATCTTGAATAGTCGTCTATGAATGTTATAAAGTACTATTGACGATTCCAAGATGCCGTAGGGTATGGTCCACAGATATCTGTATGAATTAATTCTAAGACGTCTGTAGCTCTATTGGCACCTAATTTCTTTGTTTGGGTCTGTTTTCCTTTAATACACTCAACACAAATATCAAAATCTGAAAAGTCAAGTGAATCCAAAATCCCATTGGACACAAGTCGCTCAACTCTAGATTTAGAGATATGACCTAGGCGTTTGTGCCACAATGAGGCCGAATTATCTTTATTCAATTTACGTTTTGTACCTCGTGATTCCACATGCAAGGTTTCATTATAGGACGGAACAGTTTCCAACAAATATAGATTATCATAAACATTAAGTAAACCGGTTCCTACAGTATTTGAATTAATAGATAATGTAAATCTATTGTTTCCAAATGAACAACAATAACCTGATTTGTCCAAAACAGAAACTGAAATTAAATTCCGTCTGAAAGACGGTACAACAAAAGTATCTATTAAATCCAAAAAATAACCAGATTTCAATAATAATCTAAAGTGCCCTATTGCCTCTACTTCTACTGACTGACCGTCTCCGACATAGATGCATCTTTCAGCATCATTTGGTTTTCGGTAACTCAGGCAACCCTTTCTTAACACGCCAAGCAGCATACTTGGTACATTCCTTCTTAGTATGTCCAGGCTTATTATAGAAGAAACATGTTACCTCAACTTTCTGTTTCTTTTGTTCTGGACCATTAGAAGCAGCAACCTTATTATCCTTATTCTTTCATTTGCCCTTATCCTTGGAAGTGCTAGCCAGATGAGCACTTTCGGTCTTGTCTTGCTTCAATCTCTCTTCCTCTTGCACACAGAATGAAATGAGCTCATTAAGAGTCCATTTATCCTTTTGACAGTTATAACTGAACTTGAATTGATTAAATTGTGCAGGAAGAGAGATGAGAACCAAATGCATGAGTAAATCATCAGATAACTCGAGTTTCAAAGCCTTAAGTTTTGAAGCAAGATGAGACATCTCCATGATGTACTCCCGAACATTACCCTTGCCTTTATACTTCATTGAAATCAAGCTTGCTAAAAGCATGCTCGTTTCAGCCTTATCGTTTTTGGCAAAACGTTTCTGAATTTCCGCAAGGAAGTCACTGGCATTAGTAACCTCATCAGTTACCGCACCCCTAAAAGCTTCTGGAATGCCACGCTTCATGATCATAAGACTTAGCCTATTTGAACGTTCCCACTTACCCCAATAAACCTCATCCTCTTGAGTACTTTCCTCATTGAGTTCATCGGGTTTGGGCATTCTCAAGGCTAAGTCTATATCCATGCAGCCTAAGAGAATCATCATATTCTCTTTCCAGTCCTTAAAATTAGTCCCATTTAACATAGGGACATTATTGATGTTGGCAGATATAGAAGTAGTTGATATAAAAGCTGAATCGAGAACAAAATAAAATGAATCAAATAAACCATCATGCTCACATAAAATAAGCAATTAAACACATAATCTTTAAATTTAAAAGCAAATTATGACATTTCAAGATACCTAGCACAACATTAATATCAAGTCTTTGGACAGTAATATTAACTGTAAGTGGTACTCTTGTTGTAGTGATCAAACATTGATGATAAGTTATGTCAAATAATAAATCTATCCTTGGATTGATTTATTATTCACATTAAGTTACCTTTATAATCATCACATATTTATCACCACAGGTATGTATGCAATTTGACCAAATATTAACTTTCCTTTGGGCCAGTCAATACCCGCATGAATCACATACACACAAATATCTAACACCCCGAACAGACTAATCTACACGAAAGATGTCACTTTGGTGATTTTTCGCTTTAATTAGCCTATTTAAAATGCTAGATCAATAACTTAAATATTAATATCATAAAATGCTATTAAATAATAATAATAATAATAATAATAATAATAATAATAATAATAATAATAATAGTAATAAAAAAAAATTATCAACTCAATATTTCATAAATCTTAATCCATTGACATATATATATATATATATTAAAATAATAACTCAAAAAATTAATCAAGGAGTAGGCTCTGATACCACTTGTTAAAATCAATCAAGATGAATACCCTAATTTCATATATACTGGAATATTTAACAAGGTGAATACCCTAATTTCATATATACTGGAATCTCCTGATTAAAAACAATGAGTAGAACAATGGAGAAACCTTATAGGAAGAAAACCCTTTGAGATGGTCTTCCAATTCTAGCCACTAGATTCTGTGTCAATTTCTCTCTGAGAGGATTTTCAGAAATTAGAATGCGTAGTCGTAGAATGGGGATCATAACCCTATTTATAAACCGCTAGGGCAGTTTTAATTTTATCACAATTATATTTCTGCCCCTCATAGAAATACTAATTGTCTAATGGTATCTACACAATTATCTCATGACAATTATACCTTTAAGCCAATTAATCAATTATTAATTAGATCACTATATTTAGGCTTAATTAAATGATAGCACACACATTTTTATTATTTACATGTGTGGCCCAAATTATAGATTAATTACAAAAATTAATCTAACACATTCATCAAGTAAATCTATATACTTTTCATTCAATAGTGGATTTGTGCATTACGATCTCTAGACCCCATGGTTTTTATATCCACAAAGTCTCTAGGAGACTTTATAGGTAGTTTTCCATGTAAATCATTGTCTTTTATATAATTGAATTTCTTTAATCCATCTTAATTCTTAAAGAGAAATTTAAAAATAAAAATTTAGGCAAAAAAGAAAAGAACTACCAATTCATTCCCTTGTTACAAAACTTCCTTGATCCATGGTCTTCCCGAGTGCATGTAAAGGGTACCATAACATGACATATACCACAAGCTATATTTTTCCTATTACTTTTACAAAACTTCCCTCATACATAGTCTTCCCAAGTGCAGGTATTAAGGTTCAATGAACTCATCATATTAGAAGTTGGTTCTATCATCTTTCTTTAAAGACTATAAGAAAAAACAGGGTGGAATTAATTTTATTCTCTAAATTTTTTGTTCCATCATTGATGAAATTGTTCACCTGCATTGATCAAGACTTGTAGACTTCTCTCTTTCAACTAATACATCTTCAATGATGCAATTAATTATTTAATGGTAAATTGTAAAATAATTTCCAAATAATAGTAGCTATGAGAGAGATTTCATACATTTATAATAACAAATATTGAGATGCAATATAATTTTTATTTTAAATAAGTATAAAATATTGAAGTATAATATAGTATTTATTCCATTTTTTATGTCTTATACAAACCAAGCATAAATATAATATTATATATCTCATTAGATATAATGTCCTAGGATATTTTATCCCAATGAAAATAAAATCCTAGACTTATATGATATACATATCAAACTCGAATTATTAACAAACATGGCCTTTAAAAATATAAAGATAAATTTCATTGTAAAGGGTACTACAATGTGACCTATGCTACAATTAAGTTGGATTTGAAGCTTGCCATTTAATAAGTGGCAAAAAAGTTTTGAGATTCAATGAATTCATCATATTGTGAGTTCATTTTTTGTTCTTTCTTTCAAGACTACAAGAAAAATCAACAATGGAGATTTTTTTGTTTTATAATTTGTTTCATTCTACCATTGGTGAAATTCTTTACCCTCGTAGACTAAGACTTTTAATATTCTCTCTTTCCACTAATACATTTTCACCATTGTTTACTTTGACATATGACAACTCATTCCATAATTTAATGATGACTTGTAGACTTCCTCTTTCCACTAATACATCTTTACCATTGTTTACTTTGATGTATAACAATTCATCCCATAATTTAATGATCTTGCCTACCACATTAAAATTCATGATCTTTTACTTTCAAACTCCACATTTTAAAGTGGCTTTAGTATAGATGGGACATGAGTGCAATGGACAAAAAATTCCACAAGCACAAAGTCCTCATGGGAAGAAGAATTCCACATGGTGTGACCTTTTGATTAAAAAAAAATCCATTGAATCTATTTGGAATATTTTTTTAAACTGTTCTCAAAACATAATTTAAGAATTATTAAAAATAACCATGCATACAATGTAAAAAATTCTAAAATGTTCTTCATCTTGTCAAGTGCTACTCAAAACACTTCACAAAAAAGAACTGGGATGAAGATTAATAAGTATAATAAATGCCTTTTAATAATTGTGAAGGTTAAATGGATGTTTAAAAAGTTTAATATCAAGAATATTGGTGGCATCCACAAATTCCTATTCGTATTTATAACATAGTTGCCTTTTTAGAATAAAAAATTTCAATATGACTTTGTTATTATTTAATTAACAAAAAAAAAAGTCATTGTGTATTTAATACTTAAATAATGTCTAGTCTAACTAGAAAATATAACATTATAGGTGATTTTCCTTGTAGAATACCATAATTTTTATTTCCTTAAAGTTGTTTAAAAAATTTTATTTTCCTGTAGAAAAATATGTAAGCTCACCAATGGACTTATCTTGTGTCTTAAAAATTACTCTAAAAAATTTTAAACATCAATTTAAAAAAAAAAATCCTTAATTTTAAATATTTTTAAAATTTGGTGGATATAACAAGTAAAACGATTATCAAAATACTCCCACAACTATAAGAGAGTCATTCTCATCATGACACATTCAATGTGAAATAACCCTTCCCAT
This sequence comes from Vitis vinifera, assembly GCF_030704535.1. Lineage (NCBI taxonomy): Eukaryota > Viridiplantae > Streptophyta > Magnoliopsida > Vitales > Vitaceae > Vitis > Vitis vinifera. The sequence continues at coordinate 3,270,548 of NC_081820.1, forward strand.
AATTATGGTGGCTATGAAATTTCTGCCACATGATTCACATGGAAGTTTAACTGTTGTGTAATGGATGTCCCAACACCCATACAATAATTCTTTAATGGATAGTCGGGCACAGTTGATGCCCCAAAATAGACATCCCATAGGCTAATTCCATAATGATCATCTTATACATTAACATTATAAGATATGACTTCTACATTAGTTGCTTAATGGTGGATCATTTTGTTAGCCCAAGGGTTCTCCTAATCAGGTTTTGATGATAACAAATCATGGTTAAGTGACTAATTGGTTTGAATGGTAAAGAATCTCAGGTATAAACTCAGAAATTCATCAAATGACCAAATGGATACAAGATCGAGACTTTTGATCATAGGAAACGAATGTAAGATGAATGCATGAGTGCACTTAGGTTTTTCATACATTTTCATACATCTTTGAAAACTCGGTTTATTCTTTAAAATTTTGATTTCATTAAAACCCAAGTTTTATCAAATGTACCTTAGGCAAAACTTTTCAAAATTGGCATATTAATTTACTTAAAGACCTTGTCTAAGTGTTAGAAAAGAAAGGAATTGAAAAATATAGATTTTCGGGGCCAAAAGGTTGAACCGGTTGAGGCTCTGGCCAACCGGCTCAACCAGTTGGGGAACAGGTCGACCGGTTGCCCTTGCCCGATCGAGGTCTGGTCAAGGAGTGCCAAAAACACTCTCTCTCATCCAGTAGCTTTATCTTCCCGGTTGAGGTTTCCTCTTTCCCGTTCGATGTCCGATCGAGGTCCGATCGAGGTTCGGTTGAGGCAACGATAACCTGCCAAAGCATTAAATGCTTCAACAGCTAGTGAACCGGTCGACCCCCAACTTGACCGGTCGATGCTGCCTTTTGCTTTTCTTAGCTCCCGAGCTTAGAAACTTATAAATTGAGAGCTCCACTTCATTTATGATATAGAGAACACTTGCAATCAATTTTCTACCTACTTGTTTTTGCCTTAAAAGCTCTCATTTCTTTCTTAGTGCGTTAAATCATCACTTGCATATCTTTTAGTGCACTCTTGTGAGTCATCCTAGCTTTGTTTTATATTTCAACTATCTTTGAGCTAGGTTGAGGGATTCTTTCTTGTAAAACTTGAGTGTTAAAGCCTTCAAGAGGTTTGAATCTTGAAAAGATTGTGTAAGAGCCCATTAGAGCCGGAATCCAAGTGTAAAGGATTGGAAGCTTGGTTGAAGCTTCAAGCTAATGGAACCCTCACTTAGTTAGGAGATTAAGGAGAGTAGACGTAAGTAAGAAAGTTTCAAACCACTATAAAATCCGAGTTTAAATTCTCTAACTCTATCTCTTTATTTTTTATTATATTGTACTTGAATTTGTTGTGTTGAAAATGTTTTTGAAAAACCCAATTCACCCCACTCTTGGGTGTTTTTCTCATTTAAGCATAGCCTTTATTTTCTCAATTGGTATCAGAGCAAGGCCTTTTGTTTAAGACTTAATCGTCTAAGAGGAAATGGCTATTCCATTAAACTCATCTTAAACTGAAAATTTTACAAAACATAAAGCTCCATTTTTTATGGGAACCGACTATCCCTATTGGAAAACTAGAATGACTTGGTATTTACAATCAACCGATTTAGACGTACGAGACGTCATTGAAGATGACCCAACTTTTCCTAGAAAACTAGTTGATGGAGTCTTGGTTCCAAAACCCAAGCAAGAATGGAATGAGCTTGATAGAAGAAATTTTCAATTAAATGCTAAGGTTGTTTTTACTTTGCAGTGTGCTATGGATAGAAATGAATATAATAGAATATGTCAATGTAAATCGGCTAAAGAAATTTGGAGATTGCTTGAAATAACTCATGAAGGAACAAATCAAGTGAAAGAGTAAAAAATAATATACTAGTTCATAACTATGAATTTTTTGTGATGAAAGAAAATGAGACTATTGTTGAGATGATTACTAGGTTCACCGACATTGTCAATGGTCTTGAAGCATTGGGAAATACCTACAAGGAATCCGAAAAGGTGATGAAGATATTAAGGTTACTCCCATCAAAGTGGCATACAAAGGTCACCGCAATTCAAGAAGCAAAAGACTTGACCAAGTTACCTATGAAGGAGCTCATAGGGTCATTAATGACATGTCAGATCAATTTGGCAAAGAAACTACAAGAGGGTGAAGACAAAAAGAAGAAGAACATAGCTCTCAAAGCTACAACTAAGGAAGAAGAAGATGTTGAAGAAGAAAAACCAAGTGAAGAAGATGATGATTTATCCCTCATCACAAGAAAGCTCAACAAATACATGAGGGGTGAAAGGTTTAGAGGAAGAAAGTTCACCTCCAGAAGAGACCTTTCTAAAAAGGAATCTTCATCTCATGGTGACAAGGACAAATAGGAAGAGAAAAGATATTTGGTGTGTTTCAAATGCAAAAAACTGGGACATATTAAATATGATTGTCCTCTCTACAAAAGTGAAGCCAAGAGAAGAATGAAGAGGGCAATGATGGCCACTTGGAGTGAAAATGAAGAATCCTCCGAAGAAGAAAATGAGAAAGAAGTGGCAAACATGTGCTTCATGGCAATAGATGAACTTGATGAGGTAAACTCTAATAGTGATGAAGATATGCATAATGTTTTTAAAGAATTATATGAGGATTTTGAAAAACTTAGTTTGAAAAATAGTTCTCTCAAAAGGAAAATTCAAGAACTTGAAGAAGTGAAATAAAATTTTTCAATTGTTGAAATTTCTAAAACCCATATTGAAAAAGAAAATGAGACTTTGAGAAATGAAAATGAGATTTTGAAAAAGAAAAATGAATGGTTGACCTCCTTGATTACTACTCAAAAAGTGTTATTTTGTAGCTTGTAATTAACTCTTTTAAACATTTTTGAGTAGTATTTATTACCTTTTAACTCAATTAGCATATTAAGGACCTTTGCAATCGTTTCTAATCAAATTGTGTTAAGTTTTGGTGCTTTTGATAGTATTTTGATCACCAAAGCAATCCAAGATTGAGGAAAGTTCTATAGAATCCATGGCAAAGAAATTGGAAGCTCATGTACATGAAGAACCTAAGCTTTGAAGCTTTATAGTCCTTTGCCATAAGCAAATCATGAATGCAAGGAGGGAAAGCAAAGAGAGAAATCTAACATGAAGAATTCAATAGGACAGCAATTGTTGGACACTTTTGGAGCACTTCTTGGAGTCCATTTCATGCATACTATATGTTTTTTTGAAGCTCGAGAAGTTAGAAATCCAACGCTTCAAACAGTGCACGAATTGGAGTTGAAATGAAGAAGTTATAGCAATTGAAAGTCAATCACACCAAGCTGAAGGCCAATTTCGCAGCTGCGAAATTAGCCTTTGGCTGCGAAATGGAGGCCTTCAGCTTGCAAAATTTTGCAGCCCATCTTACATGCCTGCGAAATCCTCCTGAGTGCTTCCAGATATTTGCGACCGAAACTTTTAGATTTTTTTCTTCAGATATTTGTTGTTTAAATCCCCATTTTCTCCTTGTAATCCACCAATCATATAATTCCTTAGTTAATAAGTAAGAACAAAAGGGTGAATAACCTCTTATATATAGTTTGTAATTTTCTTTACACAGATCATCTCGAGAGCTTGTTCTCAGAGACAACTTTTGTATAGTTTTGAAGGAAGTAATATACAGAGCTTTGTTCTGCCTTACCTACTCGGTTTGATTGTATTTTTCTTACTATCCAAACAAGCTTTGAGGATGTTTCATCAGAGAATGAGTGGCTAGACTTTTTGTCTCTTGGAGCTAAGGTAGCTGGGTAAGGTGCCGAATGCAAGAATTGGAAGTTTTGTTGTTTCAATTATTAATGAAGAGAAAGTGTGACCCATTATTGGTTTCTATGTTTTTAGTTAACTTAAAACGCCTTTAAATCACCTGGACCAACACTTGGTAGGGCAAGTGATCTCCGTCCATTGAGATGCACTAATTTACCTCTTACGAGCTTTTGGGAGGTGATTTAAAGGTAGGATTCTCTAGAATTGCCAACACTTAGTAAGCTTTTGGACTCTAAGGAGACATCCATTAGTTATCTCTTGCGAGCTTGAGAAGGGAAATCCAAGGTTAATGATCACCTTGAATGGTAAATGCTAGGTGAGAGGCACAAGCCATTGCAAGATGCATCAGTGAGAGGGATTTAGTGTTTGAACCCATTAAGGGGAAGCATCTGTACCACACCGGTTAGAGAAATAACTATATGTTAATTCTCTAATGTGAGGAAAAGATTCAAGTGACCAGAACTCTATTTTTGTATAAGGAACCTAACCCCAGTGATCCTAAAACTCTAAGAAATACTTTTCTTTATAAGTAATTTCCGTTTTTTCATTTTTGGTTAGCTTAAAACCAATCTTTTTTCAACCAAAGATTATGTTTTCTTTTAAAGCTAACCTTGAAATGAAAAAGCATCAATTCAACTTTGAATTAATGTCAATAGTAAGTTGAAAACCCTTCCCAATGAACGATCCTAGAGCCACTATGCTATGCTAGCTGAGGCTATCCTAGTACATGGTGATATAGGTTATAAATTTTGTTGATTACTCCTGTCTGAGGGCCAAAATCAAGGTACACCAACTAGGCACAAAATCACTCCTCTCTTTCAATTTTCTCTTGTGGACAAAAATATTTTGAAATGATTTTAGCTAGTCAAAAATGTGTTTTTGAAAAACAAGAGCTAGGATTCAAATCTTCAAAAAATCAAAAGTATTTTAAAAACTACTTTGTAAAAGAATCCTCAAGTGCAAGTCCTTCTACCACTTGTAACTTTTGTGCAAGAGGAGGGCACATTAGTAGTACATGTCCCTTAAGAAATGGTTCTCAAAAGAAATTAAATGCAAAAGCTAAAAAGGTTTGGATTGAAAAATCTAAGGTCACTAATCCTCAAGGACACAAAAAGATATGGGTACCTAAATCAACTTGAATTTTATTTTGTAGGGTTCAAAGAAGGATAAGTGGTTCTTGTTAGATGTGATAATGTTTATGCTATAAATATTTCAAAATATGATGGCCATGATAAATGCTTTTCAAGCATGCATGATCAAAGTTGGTTGTGGCATAGGAGGTTGGGACCTGCTAACATGGACCTCATTTCCCAACTCAACAAAGATGAACTTGTTAGAGGCCTTCCCAAAATAAATTTTCAAAAAGACAAATTTTGTGAAGCTTGTCAAATAGGAAGGCAAATCAAAAACTCTTTCAAAAAAAAATAAAAATTAATTTCAACAATTAGGGCTCTTGAGTTGTTGCATATGGATTTATTTAGTCTCTTTAGAACACCAAGCCTTGGAGGAAAATCTTATGCATATGTTATTGTGGATGACTTCTCTAGATACACTTGAGTCTTATTTTTAAGTCAAGAATGAAGCCTTTTATGAGTTTTCAAAGTTTTGCAATAAGGTTCAAAATGAAAAAGGTTTTACAATTACTTGTATAAGAAGTTATCATGGGAAAGAATTTGAAAATATTGATTTTGAAGACTATTGCAATGAGCATGGTATTAACCACAATTTTTCGACTCCTAGAACTCCTCAACAAAATGGGGTAGTTGAAAGGAAAAATAGAACTCTTCAAGAAATGGCTAGAACCATGCTAATGAAAACAATTTGCCAAAATATTTTTAGGCCAAAGCGATCAACACTTCTTGTTATGTTTTAAATAGAATATTATTGAGGCTCATTCTTAAGAAAACTCCCTATGAGCTTTGGAAAAATAAGAAACCCAACATTAGCTATTTCAAAGTCTTTGGGTGCAAATGTTTTATATTAAACACCAAAGACAATCTTGGAAAATTTGATGCAAAATCGGATGTTGGAATTTTCCTTGGTTACTCAACTTCAAGTAAAGCCTTTAGAGTTTTCAACAAAAGAACCACGGTTATAGAGGAGCCCATCCATGTTATTTTTTATGAATCTAACCATTCTCTCCAAGAAAGAGAAAGTTTTGATGATGATTTAGGTTTCGAGACATCCATGGGAAAATTGCAAATTGAAGATAAAAGGCAACAAGAAGAAATTGGGAGGATCCCAAGAAAGAAGAATCACCATTGGCACTACCCCCTCCTCAACAAGTGCAAGGTGAATCAAGCCAAGACCTTCCTAAAGATTGGAAATTTTTCATCAACCAACCACCCACAAGATCAAATTATAGGTAATCCATCTAGTGGGGTAAGAACTAGATCATCTCTTAGAAATATTTGCAACAATCTTGCTTTTATCTCTCAAATTGAGCTTAAAAATATAAATGATGCTTTAGTTGATGAAAATTGGATGATTGCTATGTAAGAAGAGTTAAATCAATTTGAAAGAAGTGAAGTATGGGAATTAGTGTCAAGACCTTCAAATCAAAGTGTTATTGGAACTAGATGGGTCTTTATAAATAAAATGGATGAAAATGACATAATTGTTAGAAATAAAGCAAGATTAGTAGCCCAAGGTTTTAATCAAGAAGAAGGGATAAATTATGAAGAAACCTTTGCCCCCATAGCTAGGTTGGAAGCCATTAGGATGCTATTTGCCTTTGCATGTTTTAAATACTTTATTTTATATCAAATGGATGTGAAAAGTGCTTTCTTAAATGGCTTTATAAATGAAGAAGTATATGTTGAACAACCACCCGATTTTCAAAGCTTTAACTTTCCTAACCATGTTTTTAAACTTAAAAAGGCACTTTATGGTTTGAAACAAGCACCTAGAGCATGGTATGAAAGATTGAGTAAATTTCTTTTGAAAAAGGGTTTTAAAATGGGAAAAATTGACACAACTCTTTTCATAAAGACCAAAGAAAATGACATGCTCTTAGTTCAAATATATGTTGATGATATTATTTTTGGAGCTACTAATGTCTCTCTTTGTGAAGAATTTTCTAAGTGCATGCATAGTGAGTTTAAAATGAGCATGATGGGAGAACTCAACTTCTTCCTTGGACTTCAAATCAAGCAACTAAAGGAAGGAACCTTCATCAATCAAGCAAAATATATAAGAGATCTTCTCAAAAGGTTCAACATGGAAGAAGCCAAAACAATGAAGAGTCCAATGAGCTCATCCATCAAGCTTGATAAGGATGAGAAAGGTAAATCCATCGACTCAACTATGTATAGAGGCATGATAGGTTCTTTGCTATATTTGACCGCTAGTAGACCCAACATCATGTATGGTGTATGCTTGTGTGCTAGATTCCAATCTTGTCCTAAAGAATCTCACTTAAGTGCCGTAAAAAGAATTCTTAGATATTTGAAAGGGACAATGGACATAGGCTTATTGTCACGGACTTAGTCGTTCACTAAGCTTGTGCGACACTTAGGCAAGTCAAGACACTTGATCTTGCAAAGTCAACCTTGCTCCCAATGCTTAGCTTGCGAAGCTAAGATGCTCACGACTCGAAAGCTTAAGAAGCTTAGTAGGCAACTCTTAGAGAATGGAAGCTCTTATTACTCAAGAAAGCCTTTACAAGTGCTTTGAAGACTCACTAGCTTGGTGCCTTGGCCAAATGAGGCTCTCACCTATTTATAGGCACCAATGGAACTCTCTGGAACCTTGGAGGGTTCCTTACAATTCAAGTATATTCTAGAATGTCCTACATCATTCTATGTACAAGCCTATATACAAGAATATACAAGAGACCTCTGGAATTCTCTAGAAGGTTGTGGACTCCTCTTATGTCTTCCACCATAGTGTAGAGTTGTGTGGATTTCTCCAGGCATCTCTAGAACCTTCCACACTCTTCCCACTCTAAGAGTCTCCAGAAGCTTCCTGGCTCTATATAAGCCCATGAAGAGGCTCATTTGAATCATCATGTGACATTATGGTATCCTAAGAGTGATAACTTTGAATTAATTGGATTCTCGGATGACGATTTTGCTGGTTGTAAGGTTGAAAGAAAAAGCACTAGTGGTACTTATCATTTCCTAGGACACTCACTTGTTTCATGGCATAGTAAGAAGCAAAATTCGGTAGCTTGTCAATGGTGGAAGCCGAATACATAGGAGTCGATTTATGTTGTGCACAAATTCTTTGGATGAAACAAACACTTAGTGATTTTAATTTGTCTTTTGAACATCTTCCTATTAAATGTGATAACACTAGTGCCATAAATATTTGAAAAAATCCCGTGCAACACTTTAGGACTAAGCATATAGAGATTAGACATCATTTTCTTAGAGACCATGCACAAAAGGGTGACATTACACTTGATTTTGTAAGCACAAAAGATCAATTTGTCGATATATTTACAAAACCTCTAAGTGAATAACAATTTGTTGATATTAGAAGACAACTAGGGGTGATTTCTTTATGATCTAATGATTGCTTAATGAATTCTTGATGAATATACCATCTGATTGCATGAATTTCATATCATATGCATCATGTAGACATATACTTAGTTAAACAGTCAATTTTTGACCAAAAATCCAAATTCCCTTGGCATTGGGCATCAAAATTTGGGAATTTCAATTGAAAAGGGCAAGAGGAGAATCATGAGACGAGAAAACGCATAAAATGAGAAAAGTCAAATCGCGTTGATTGGATCACGACTAGTTGACTGGTTCGTCAGGCTATCGTTTTAAATACCCCTCCCGCACCTCATTTTCTCTCTCGTTTCCTCTAGTTCTTCAAGTGTTCTGCCGTTTCAGTTGCCTAGAAGAGATTTTTGACGCCATTGCAGCAATTTGAGGGGTTCGGATTGATTTTTGGGACCTAGGGCTTCGGTTTTAGGACGGTTTCCCCTTCTTCAGCTTGCTTCACAGTCGGTTTCAACTCTTTTTCTGCGCACCTAAGGTTTCGAGTGTGTGCTTCTCTCTCCATCAGCCTCATCTCCTTCATCTTTTTATTTTCTGATGGCTCCTAGGAGAGAGACGGGTTCCTCTAGGGTACAGGGCAAGCACCCTGCTGAGCCGTCTCAGCCTACTCAAATGGAGGCTCGCCAAAAGGCAAGGTTTGACACAGCCCTCTTCAGCACTGTGGAGGATTATCAGAGGTACAAGCAGAAGTTCACTCAAAGGAAGGTGGTTCCAGGGAGAAATATTAATTTCTCCCAACTACAACATTTCGGGTTTGAGAGACTTTTCAGACGGATGGGGTGGCTGCCTGTAGTGACTATTTTAGAGCTGATTTTTTAGACATTAGTGATGGCATTCTATTTGCGAGTGACATATGGACTTGGTGGACCGATTATTTCCACTGTTAGAGGTGTTGAGATCCAGCTAGACTCAAAGAGCATCTGCCGCATTTTCGACATTACTCCAATTGGACTCAAGGTATATGAGTCCAAGGCTTGGCCCACTGTGTTGGGTTTCAAGCCTAGAGAGACTATTTAAAGGATGTGTGGCCCTGCAGTTGCCTAGGGGATGGGCAAACCATCGGCACATAGCTTGACCGTGAGCAACCGAGTCCTTCACCACATGATCTGCTCCATCCTACTGCCATGAGGCGGACACCGAGACAAGGTCTCTTACCTTGAGGCATTCTTCATAGACTCGATTCTGACAGGGAGACGGATTCACATGGGGTATCTGATGATGATGCATATGATATCATGTTGCGAGAGCACGACCCACGTACTCCCCTATGGCCACTTCCTCACTAGAGTATTCAAGGATGTCGGGGTTGAGCAAAGAGACAGACTTCGATGCCCCTAGTATTTATGATACTTATGATGAGCAGTCCTTGGGGCGGATGAAGTTTGAGAAGGCCCCCAATGGCTCCTGGATTAAGAGAGTTGAGCAACCACTAGCACAGGCCAGGGACAGGGACAAGTGCATCCCGGAGTAGAGAAGGAGGTCGATATTCGCAAGATGGAGGGTGGGTTAGACCCTTAGAGAGATTTTGAGCAGAGAGAGCCCGAGTTTGACATCTCTCCACTCCAGTCCTAGGGTGTTCAGTTTGAGGCCACATTTTTAGAGCCGATGATGTCTAAGTTGACATATATAGTGGGACCATCTTCTCATCCATCATTCACTAAGCCTCCTTACACCGAGACATCACCTCATCAAGCACCTCACACTCCTAATCATACACCTTGGATGGATTTATCATCTCAGATCAGCTCGTTTGGCACTCGCATGGAGGAGCTTGCAGTAGTCAGTGATATTCGATTCTACTCCATGGAGGATCACATGGATTAGTATCAGACTGACTTCACTTCTTAGTTTGAGCATCTGTAGCATAGATTTGAGCGTATGGAGGATCGCATGGATTAGCAGCAAGCTGCATTTAATAATCTCCAACAGAAGATTGAGCGCATTGAGAGTTGCCAGGAGAGTCAGCATAAGGAGATGATGGCTTACCTCCACTCCATATTTCCACTTCCACCTCCTCAGCCTTGATTTCATCGAGACCCCCTTCATTTCTTTTTTATGTTGCCAAAAGGGGAGAGATATTTAGGATCTAGGAGACCTACATGCATATCATTGTCATATTTGTTTCATATGTTTATATTTCGTGTACATTTGACTTTACTATATATATATATGATATGTTATTTTCATGATTTACATTGTTTCCTATTGAAAATTCGCATGTCCTGATTATCTTGGTAAATTTTAAATTGATTGATCCATGATTGGTTTGAGGGGGAGATTTCTTTCTCTCTTAGATAACCAAGGTTTTTCATCATCAAGAAGAAGGAGATTGTTAGCCCAAGGGTTCCCCTAATCAGGTTTTGATGATAACAAATCATGGTTAAGTGATTAATTGGTTTGAATGGTAAAGAATCTCAGGTATAAATTCAGAAATTCATCAAAGGACCAAATGGATACAAGATCGAGACTTTTGAACATAGGAAACAAATGTAAGATGAATGCATGGATGCACTTAGGTTTTTCATACCTTTTCATGCATATTTGAAAACTTGGTTTATTCTTTAAAATTTCAATTTCATTAAAACCCGAGTTTTATCAAATGTACCTTAGGCAAAACGTTTCAAAATTGGCATATTAATTTACCTAAAGACCTTGCCTAAGTGTTAAAAAAGAAAGGAATTGAAAAAGATAGGTTTTTGGGGCCAAAAGGCTAAACCGATCAAGGCTCTAGCCAATTGGCTCAATCGGTTGGGAAATCGGTCGACCGGTTGCCCTTATCCGGTCGAGGTTCGGTTGAGGAGCGCTAAAAACACTCTATCTCATCCAATAGCTTCCTCTTCCCGGTTGAGGTTTCCTCCTTCCCGGTCGACCTCTGGTCGAGGTCCGATCGAGGTTCGGTCGAGGCAATGGTAACCTGCCAAAGCATTAAATGCTCCAACAGCTAGTGAACCGGTCGACCCCCAGCTTGACTGGTAGATGCTGCATTTTGCTTTTCTTGGCTCCCAAGCTTAGAAACCTATAAATTGAGAGCTCCACTTCATTTATGATATAGAGAACACTTGCGATCAATTGTCTACCTATTTGTTCTTGCCTTAAAAACTCTCATTTCTTTCTTAGTGCATTAAATCATCACTTGCATATCTTTTAGTGCACCCTTGTGAGTCATCCTAGCTTTGTTTTATATTTGAGCTATCTTTGAGCTAGGTTGAAGGATTCTTTCTTGTAAAACTTGAGTGTTAAAGCCTTCAAGAGGTTTGAATCTTGAAGAGATTGTGTAAAAGCCCATTGGAGTCGGAATCCAAGTGTAAAGGATTGGAAACTTGGTTGAAGCTTCAAGCTAGTGGAACCCTCACTCGGTTAAAAGATTGAGGAGAGTGGACATAGGCAAGGAAGTGTCGAACCACTATAAAATCCGAGTTTGAATTTTCTAACTCTATCTCTTTATTTTTTATTACATTGTACTTGAATTTGTTGTGTTGAAAAAGTTTTTGAAAAACCCAATTCACCCCCCTCTTGGGTGTTTTTCTCATTTAAGCATAGCTTTTATTTTCTCACATTTATATCACCAATATTAGTATACAACAATTCAAGTGGCATGATTCCATATAATGAAGAATTATATGTTAAATAAGGGATATATTCAATGAAATTTCATAGTCATGATGGTCAAGTGTATTTATCTCAAACCTTAATAGAGATTGATAAACTTACCCATAATTCCATTTATTTTACTTCATCTTTTTAGGTTTGTGTGGCTGATTGAATATAAAATGAGATGGAATAAGAGATGAGATATTATATTTTATCCCATATTCAACCAAATATGGGATAGGATATGTGATATGATATATTATTCACATTATTTTTTATGTCCCTTTATATCGGATATAATAATTTGAAGTTGAATTATTTAATATATATATATATATATATATATATATATATATATATATATGTATGTATGTATATAATATTTTTATATATTTTAAAATATAATACAATTGTTTTTATTCATAGATTTTAAATATTATATTCATGAATATTATTAACAAAGAATAAAAAAATTACTCACTAAATGATAAATTATAAAAAAAATTCCAATTAATACTAAATATAAGAGAAATTTCATACATTTTTAATATATATATATATATATATATATATATATATATATATATATATATATATATATATATATATATATATTAAGATATAATATATATTTTATTTTAAACAAATATCAAATCTTGAAGTATAATATAGTTTTTATCACATATTTAATTCGTTACACAAATCAAGCATGAGTATAGTATAATATATCTCTCATTAGATATAATATTCTAAATATTATATCCCAATGAAAATAAAATCCTAGAGTTATATTATATCCCAAGTTGTGAGTTTGTTTTGATGATTGTTTATATGCTAAATGTACTTATTTTACCTTTTATTTAGATTTGCAGACATATCTTCTCTATTATTCCTAATATATATAGTGTTTTTTCATATTATGTGACTCATTCATTAATTTTCTTTACTAGAAAAATATTATAGATCCTAAACCAATTACTTTTGTTATTATATGTCCACACATTTTCATTAACTTGTTGATGATAAAATCATAATTTCAACACTAGAAAATAATTTTTTTCATAAGAAAATATTTATAATCACTTTTCTATTTTTCCTTATGCCCCTACAAAATAAAGAATTTTTATAAATGTGAAACTCTTTTTTTGTTTTTTTTTTTTTTTTGTCTCCAAAGCCTTTTCACATGAAATTGTTTCTTGGATGTCAAGATGAATCCTAGAACTCGTTTGGCTATATTTTCTATAAAAAAACTTTTTTAAAAAACTGTTTTTAAGTTAAAAGAACAAAAAAAAAAAAATAGTTTTTTAGTGTTTTTATAAAAATAAGGGTGCTTGGCAAGTTGCTTTTAAAAATAACAAACAAAAAACTTGTTTGGATATGTTGTTTTTAAAATTAAAATAAAAAAATTGTTTTGATTTTGTAAAAACATTGCAAATTCAATTAATATAATATAAAATAAATTCAATATAAGTCTTTTTTAAAATAAAAATATTTTTGTAATCACAAATAAATTAAAAAATAAATAGCTCTTAATAAAACATGAATAATAATATTATAATAAAATCATAAATTATATTTTTTATAAATAAAATATATTATTTTAGTATATGTTAGAAATATAAGAATATTAACATCTTTGTAATTTAAAAAAAAATGAATAATAATAATTTTTAACAATATTTTATTTAAAATAAATAATAAATAAAGTTTTAATTTTTTAACATGTAAATAAGTCAAGTTTTTCATTTTATGTACATATTTAGCACTGAATTACGAATATAATATTTTAAAATATTTTGATTTAATCTACAATTAATTAAATTGATTTTTTTAAATTCAAAATTATTCTTAAAAATTAAAAAAAAAACCATTAAAGAATTTCAATTATTAATTATATCTTAATTTATAATTTATTTACCTAAATTGATGGTTCCAAAGTTTAAGACGTTTAATGACACTAGTGACCCCATTTGATGTATGTAAGTAAAATGGTGATACTTGCTCAAAATAATAACTTGTTGCTATGTAAAGTCTTTCCATCCTACCTCCAAGGATTTGCATTGATGCAATTCTATTAGCTTCCACCTAATTCAATTTCAAATATTGAAGAATTGGGGTAGACACTTACAATGCCATAAATACATTGCATTCAATAGTAGAAGGGACTAGAAGTGTTGTTTCAAGTCCAAAATGTTGGAGGAGAATTGACCAACAATTCAACATTAAGAGTGCATTAGACAATAATTCTAAGAAGTATTTCTAGTTTTTCTACTCATTGAAATATAAAAAATTTTAAATGTTAAAAAGATTAAAAACACTTTTTAGAATCACTATCATACACATTTTAAATATCTCAGGTCTAAGGATGTATGATGCAAACAACAAATGGCCTTTAAAGAAGGCTTATTGAAAGCATCTAACCTCTTTAGGTCCCTTTTCAAATCACCTCTAACAACTATCAACCATTCATTTTTTGTGGGAAGAAAATATACCAAGCTCAAAGAAGATCTCAAATATAGAAGATCATGAAAGTTGAACCCTATAGTAGCCCCCTTGGCCAAAAAAAAGTCTTCAAATCTAACTATGAACGTAGACTAAAGATTGAAGGAAGGACGTCATTGTAGAAAGGCACAAGGAAAATTAAATAAGGAAGGCATTCCCGTTAGAAAAGTCACCTTTGACCTATTTACACACCATTACAAGGTGTCTTACTAGTGCATTTTGTGGGAGATATAAACCCTCCGTGGTTTGTGCCAGCCAATGTTGTTAAACCCATGTTTAGGGAATCTCATGTTTTGATAATAACAAAACAAAGTTTGGATTTAACATTTAACATTAAGTATGATAGTTAAGAAGATTTCCTTAAGAGCAACCAAGAAGAAGCTACATTGAAGCCAAAGAAGAAATCAAGGAGAAAGTTTACCAAGATTATCTTGAGGTTGATTTTATGTGCGGTTGGAGTGTTCTAAGTTAGGAATATGTACCATTTTATTTAAAAGACAAAAACTCATCCAATTGAACCAGACTTGTTTTACTTAAATCTTTTCAAAATTGAATGAAAAATCATTCTATATGAAAACCACCCTTAAATTAGTGTTATTCTTAATTACGAGGTGTTTTAAGATTAAATAGATAAATATGTCTTAATATTGATCTTTAAAATCTAAGGCTCTTTGAACTAAAAAGAATAAACTCTTTCAAATCCTTTTAAAAAGAAGTCATTAGTAGCTTTTGCATGATTTTTAAAGTTTTCAAATGTCACTTAGAATCATTTTTAAAGTTTTCGAATCAAACCAAATCAAACCATTAAATATCACTTATGTATCAATTCTCTCTCTCTCTCTCACACACACACACGTGTGTAAATATATATATATTCAAAAATTAAAAAGTTAGTCATGTTTTTCAAAATATTTTAATTTTATTACACCTTATCTCAATTTTCCTTTTTTTTTTTCAATTAACTTCTCTCCTAATGACCCAAAAAAAAAAAGGGAATATTAGGTCCAAAAGGCAATATAACTCCATTTTGAAAAAACATCAATCCCACTTTTTCTAAAAATGGTAAATATAAAGTTAAACGCAAAACATGTTTTTAGTAGGCAGAGCTAGAACCCAATATGAACAATATTCTATTATTTATTCATACAATGGATGCTTCATAGTGACACAAAACTTAACTGGATTCTGAGATCTTATTAAGCTGAATACTGTCTCTTTCATCGAATGACAGTGAGTCACCGTAGAAGGATTCCGGTCATTGATCAGTGGCTGGCATGCATTGGCAACAAGGGTTCTCTCGTCTTTACTCTGGGCTGGCTAGGAGTCATGTCTGCAGTTAGCATGAGATCCCCCCAAGTACCAATCACCACCACAGCCACCAACACTGCCATCGCCCTCGTACTTGCTCATTTTTTCAGTCACAAGCGCTTAACGCTGCCAAGCACCAGCCCAAGTAGCTCGTGTAGAAAGACTGCAGCCAGACCTGGGTAGTATTCAAATCGGAGCTTGTTAATCTTAAAATGCTTATTGGCTCAGTTATATCCAGTCACAGAATATCTCACAAAACAGTTTTGGACTATGATTTATTGTGATTGTAGGGGTCGTTTTATTTATATATTTATGTATCATAGCTCAAATATAAATGATTTTAATGAATTTATACATAATTATGTTAAATAGGTTCTGGTGTGGGGGTGGGTAGGTAGGTAGGTAGGTACTTGAGCACTAGAAGAATGTCATCACAATGTAAAAAGGCAGTCAATCTGTACCGCTCCTTGTGGAATTTGAACATCCAAAATCAAGTTCTTTAGAAATTCCTCTTTGTATTGCGGGCCATAGTTGATGACAGTAGATTTCAATGAGGTTACCAAGAAAAGAAAAAAATGGTTTGTCTCTCTGGTCTATTTTTTTCCTCCTGATTCTATCCTCATGATGGACATAGGGATTTAAGGATTTTATATATATATATCCTTCGTTGATTCTGAGAAGCACTGCTTAATTTTCCATACGATTTTCCAGACAATCTAGCTTAAGGGCTCTAGCAGTTCATGGTTGATTTCCACCAGTCCACCCATAAAGGATGGTTATTAAGCCAACAGTTTTCATTAGCAAAGGCACAACCGAAAAAAAATTAAGTTTGGAAACATTTAAAACTGACCCAAGTAATTGTAATCAACGAGGTTTCTGATCAATCGTCTTTTACTTCATTGCTCCTATTAATTTCTTTATTATTTATACCACCTATTTGTTTATGACTTCATAAATTCTCATTTAGTTCTTGTGGTATTATCATCAACGACCATATTCATGATCACTGTTTGGTGAATTTATTCAATATAAATCAAAAAAAAAAAAAGGCAAATTCATCTATAACCAGCCAACATTACATAACCTACAGATCTAACATGCAATTAAAAAAGAATTACCTTGAGCAAAAAAGGATGACCTTTGTAGACTTTATATTCCATGCAGCTATTGAGCTTTTTGCTTAAAGTTGGACTTCAAAAGGACCTTCTTCATTCAATAATGGAACTGCTGCTGGACAAATAAACATCATAATTATGAGATGAAATGCAGGCTATTAACAATCATATAAATCACCCAATTAGAAGTCTAGTAGGAGTGTATTATTGCCACTACCTATGTGTAAAACCCTTGCAATCTTCTAGATGGCAAAAGCACTAAAATTTACTTCCTACCAATTGTCCAATACATGATTTTGTTGATCAGCACAAGTCATTTAGTACAATTTTAAAAAAAATTAAGTATGACCAACTTATTCAAATTCTATGTTGCCATGTAGAACTAAAACAGTTAGGGAAAGCCAGTGATGGCATGATCATGACAACCATGAATAAAGCAAGCTAAAATAATGTTTCTTACCTGTGGAAGTTGCTAGCCTAGTTTTCCCCCCTTCAGAATTCTGAATTTTTGGGTATGGGAAATCAGTTGCATTAAGGTTTAACTATCATATCAGGAGAACATTCAAGACTGTATCAGGGAGTACTAAAAACAATGGGCAAATTGAGTTAAGCACATGCATAACTACCACACCTGAAGTTAGCATTGGAGTTGCCATGACAGAACTGTTGTAAACATGCAACTTGAATTAGTACCATCACAGTTTTAACTTCATCTTGCTTCTGGATCCTAGTGCCTCTTATATGCTTATCAAAATTGCAGTAGGAAGACGTCCCCACCCACAATTGATGCCCACTTCTTAATTAGCTACACTGCACTCCAGCCAGTTTTCTTTCTCACTCCCCTTTCCTTCATTATTCCTCTTGCCTTTTCAGCCTCCTCCCATTTCCCAATAGAGCTATACATGTTGGAAATCATCACATAATACCCATCATTTTCCACATCTGAATCAATAGCATGCTTTGCAATCCTTATTCCCATCTCAATTTCATTGTGAATTTTGCAAGAACTTAACAGAGCACCCCACACACCACCATCAGGAGAAATGGGCATTGAAAGAACTAAAGCTTCAGCCTCCTGCAGATTACCTGACCTGCCAAGAAGATCTACCATACAAGCATAATGCTTCAAATTGGGTGCCACAGAATAATCTTGCATTTTACCAAATAAATACTTCCCTTCTTTGACAAGCCCTGCATGAGCACAAGCTGAGAGAACAGCAAGAAAGGTAAGTCCATTTGGTTTGGCACTTGATTCCTCCATCTGTTGGAAAAATTCTATTGCGGATCTGGCATCTCCATGCATTCCATAACCTGAGATCATCACGTTCCAAGTGATAACATCTCTTTCATGCATTGAATTGAAAATTTCTCTTGATTTCTCCAGTTGTCCACATTTAGCATACATATCAATCAATGCAGTAGCGATAGATAAATTGAACTCAAACTTTCCTCCATTGATGTAATTGTGAACTTTCTCTCCTTCCTCCAAAGATGCAAGATGAGAACAAGCTGAAAGCACGCTTACCAACGTTGCAGAGTTGGGTTTTAGATCTTCTAAAACCATTTTATCATATAATGACAAGGCTTCAGCAAAATGCCCACAATGAGCATAAGAAGAGATTAAAGTGTTCCAGGTGACGATGTCTCTTGGTATCCTACAGAATATTCTCCTGGCAATGGTCAAATTCCCAGATTTTCCATACATATCTATCAGTGAATTGTTAACTGAGACATTCTCATCCATCAAATTTTTTATCATATAGCAATGAATGGACCGGGCTAGATGGGTTGCTCCCAATTGGGAACATGAAGAAACCACAGAAACTAAACTGTTTGAATCAGATTCAATGCCAAGGCATTGCATTTCTCTGAAAAGCCCTATGCATTTCATTATTAGTCCTATTTTGCCATATCCAGAAACCATCAAGTTCCAAGCCTCAAAGTTCTGTTCATTTACTCTACCAAAGAACTTCTCTGCAAGTTTTAAGAATCCAAATTTACAGTACATTGATAATAATGCATTCTGGACCATCTGATCTAATGTATAGTGCCTCCTAATAATTAGTCCATGAAAAGCCTTTGCTTCAAACACCCTCATGGAATTACTGAAACTAGAAAGCATGCAACTGATAACAATTCCATCAGGATATATTCCAGAAACCAGCATTTCCCAAAACATATCTATGCATTCAGTTGCCCACCCCATTCTTGAATAAGCACTAATCATTGACGTCCATGAAATAATATCTTTATTTAGCACTTCACAGAATGAACGATGAGCTTCTTCAGGGTTCCCACACTTGGAATACATGGATAAAAGCAAAGATTGAACAACTTGGGAATAGTCCATCCCAGTTTTCACCACTAAACCATGCAAGCATCTGCCTTCTAACAAAGCTCCCAAATTCCCACAAGCTTGAAACCCCCCTTCCAATGTCCTAAAATTTGGTCTCTCCCCATCTCCACCAATCCTATGCATCTCACAAAGACACTCTAAACCCATCTTACTCTCCCCATTCTGCACACACCCAATTACAAGAGCTGTCCAAGCAACAACATCCCTAAACAAAATCTCGTCAAACACACCATATGCCTCCTCCAAAACTCCACATTTCGAATACATATACACAAAAGAGGATCCAACCGCTGAACTACCTGAAAAAAGGCCTAGTTTTGACACTAAGCCATGAATGCTCCTCCCATAATTCACCAACTCAAGCTCCGCGCATGAGGCAACAATCATGGGGATGGTGAAATGGTTGGGCAGAGCCTCAGAGGCCCTCATCCACTGATAAAAATCAAGGGCTCTTGAGTATTCCCCATTGGAGAAATGGGCTTTGATAATGGAGTTCCAAAGAAAGGCGTCTCTATGGGGAATTTCATCAAACAGTTCGGTGGAGCAACTGGGTTTGTGAAAAGAAGCATACAGGGAGATGAGCTTTGACGCAATGAAGATGTTATTTGAATACCCACTTGTGATGATGAATGCATGGGATTGGAGGAGGGTTTTTAGGGAAGAGATCTGATTGGATAGAAGGTGGTTAAGGTAGTTAAAGTCGTTGGGTTCATGAGACCACGTGGGTGAACAGTAGAGCCGTTGTTGAAGAAGAGAGGAGCAGTGCTTGAAGAGGTGAGTTGGTTTGAGACTGAGCATGACATTCTAATCTTCCTACAACGCTTGGCAATCAAATTGGGGGAAGGAAAATATTCTGGGTGGTGATGAGGCTCAGAAAAGGAGTAGTTTAGAATCGAGTTCATGACCCCAACCGTGAACCATATCCTGATCAGCGTTCTAATTAGGGGCAGCAATTCCCCTTTGTTGGTGTTAAAGCCTACTCTTTCAAAATAAGTGAACCCAAACATGATAACAGACAATAATAATCACATTAAAACATAATCCTAACCCTAAATATTATTTAATTATTAAACAGGTAAGTCAAAGGTTACGTCAGATTTTAACTTATTTATTTATTTTTTTAATTCATTACTTATTTCATTAAGTTAATCAACATGGTAATTAAATAAGTGAATTCCGATTAAATTCATGTTATATAAATTGATTAAAAAAAATCGAGAAGAACATATCAGGTTCAAGTCGTATTAATGAATTGTATCAAACTTTGTCACCTCTTACTTTAATTATCACGACTAATGAGTAAATGACAATTACATGTTCCGAAGGATTCCAATTTAAGCCTAAGGAATTGTATTTAAAAAATACATGAGGACAATTATAATATTTTTAATTTTTTTGGTTAAGTAAAATCTATTAAAATATTTCTAAAAATGCTTTTAATCTATTAACACTGCCAAGTGTTTTAATATTTGAAAAGCCCTTTTAAATAAGAAATATGAATAATTTAAATTTAGAAAAACCTAACTGAAGTCCATCACAACCTGAATTTAGTTTGAATTCAATTTAAATTATATTTGGTGATGATTCAATTGTGTGGTCAAATTTAGGTCAAAAACAATTTTTTTTAATCTTTTTCAACCTTATTTTATATATTTGTACTAAAAAGGGAGGAAAAAATGGTATTAAAAAAAAACATTTTCCATTAATACAAAAATGTCTTGAAATAAATGATATGTTAAAAAACAAATCCTTTAAAATTCCCTAAAGATCTAAGCCAAAAAAGGAAAAAGGAGAAAAAACATCTACAGAGAGATGATATCATCTTTTCTTTTCTTTTTTTTTCTAAGGGGGGGAGAAAGAGACTGACAGAAGTTTGATGGTTTATGCAAAATTTATAGATACAACTACTGAAGTGAGATGTTCCTTCTCTTCATTTCCTGATCAAGCAACATGCTAGCTAGCCATGGGAGGAGCAAAGCAACTAGAAATTTGAAAACAAACCCTACTTCTTAAGATTTCTTAGTCACCTCTGTTGAATTGTACCCACCCACCTCTGCTACACTTCCATTCTTCGAAACCCAGAAAATCAAAGGCATCAATGAAGCAAAACCAATGTGGGAAGTAGGATAACATAACTACTGTAATCACATAATTGAATTCATATGATAAAGAATGCAATCTTCCAGCCAGAGCAGGAGGGGGACCTTATGGGTTCTGACATCACAAACAGGGTGCAGGTCAATGATCATGGATCTGCCAATTCCAAACCATTGAAAAGGGTTCCTGAAACTGAAGATAGATTGGACAACGGCAGCCATAGTCTCACTGCACCTTCAACTGCACAACTTTTGTGAGGACAGATTCAGTTGCAACTTTGTGATATCAAATGGGAGATTGTTTCTGTTCATGGAGGTATGCTACAGAATGGCCAGAGTAAAGATTTTTATGAGATACAAAATCAAATCAAACTCAAATGCCATGCTGTTGAAGAGTATACTTGATGTGCTCCAAGTTCCCAAAAGAGTTCCAACTCTTTCATCCGTCTCAAAGATCACTCCCTTCTAAGCTAAACAAAATTTGCTTGAAACTTCACTCACACACATTTTGCTAGTTTCTTTGATAAGCCTATGAGTCTCTTCATCCATCTCAACCTTGTCCTTCTTCATCCACTCTGCAACTATTAATGGCATTTTACCAGCCTTTGCATAAGCTCTTAGAAGCCAATTGTATATCTCTGTGCTCACATGACCTGCCTTCCGAAGAATGACCAATACCTTCTCTGCCCCTTCAATGTTGCCTTGCTCTTCAAGGTTCTTGTATACTTCTCTAACCAACTTTTCATCTGGATTCCATTTCTTGACACTACCAACAGCTTTCTCAAAATAATCCAAGACTTTTTCCATCTGCTTCTTTTTCAAATAACCCCAGGTAAGCAGCTCCCAAGTGGTGTAACTAGGAGTAATTCCTCTTTCCACCATCTGATTGTAGAATTTCTCAGCCATTTCCATCTCATTTTTATTGATGTAAGCTGCAAGAAGTATATTAGGGACCCTAGAGTCACCAGTTGGAGAAACTGATGTCCATTCAGAATAGAGATTCTCAGCTTCTTCAAACTCCCCCAGTTTCACAAGTGAGGATATCATGCAAGTATATTCAGCATCATTCATTTTGTGGAAAATAGACTTTAGCTTCTTCCATATTCGGTGAACACCATCTTTATCTTGCATATTCGTGTGCAAGCTGATAAGGGAGGAATAAGCAATTCGACCTTTTCGGGAAGTCCTTTTCTCCATCTCGTTCAAAGTGGTGGCTGCCTTGTCAAGGAGTCCCTTTTTAATATACAAGTTGGTCAATGAACTATATGTTACCCAATCAGGATCTATTTTGGCCTTTTTTATCTCAAGGAGTACCTTTTCTGCAGTTTCGACATCATTCTGTGAAGCACATACAGTTAACCATAGATTGTAAGTAACCACATCTGGTGAGGTATTCTTTTTTAACTCCTGAATCATTCCTGGAACCTTCTCTAATTGTCCATCTGAGATGTATAAAGATATCATGTGGTTATAAGGAAGAGGACACTTCAGGAAACCACATTCAGACATTTTTTCCATGAGAGCCTCAGCTTTTTCAGACACCTTGTTCTGGACATAGGTGTGGAGAAGGGCAGTACAAGTGGGCTGACCTTTCATCTTATCTGAAAGATCTTCGAAAAACTTTTCCGCACTAGCTAAACCACGAATTTTTGCAATCAAATCCAGATGGACAGCATAGTCACCTGCTAACAGCTTGATATCGTGTTGCTTTGTCATCCATTCACATATCTGCATAGATAACAAAATGATATTAAAACAATAAGAATTGTGAAGGATGCAACTTTTCAGCAGTTCAAGTCCTAAAATGCAGTAGGGCATGACAGAAATAAATGGACCAGTCAAATCTATAAGAAATAAAACATCATGATAATTGGTAAACTAAGCTAGCTGCAGCCAACTGAAATCACCTGGACTTGATATGAACATTCAAAAGCAATGGCAGGTCTGTTCAGAGAACGAATTTTAATTAAATTATCATGCAAAACCTTATACATAAATTTCTAAATCATGCAGATACCACATGATTTCACTCTTAAAATAGTTCCTCATAGAAGCAGATACCACATGTTTCATGGGAAAAGTTAAATAAGGGACGTTTAGGAGGTCCGGAAAATAGGGGTTCCATTGGATTTACATGCCTAAGCAATAGATTTCAACTTCATTTGCTTTCTTATAAAAGATAAAATACCCATCATAAATCATTTCAGTGATTAGTGAAATTAGAATCATCATCCCTTGAAATTCCTGTCAAAAAGATCTTCAGAACACAAAAGGAAAAACCAGACCAAAGCATTAATGCTGCAGAAAATAGACTTATAGACTAGTTCTTCATGTTTATAGAGGATCCTACCATGCTATTAATTTGAAATGAAATCTAGAAGAAATATTCATGTGCCATATTTCCTATGAATAATAGAAATTCCCAAAATAACAATTAAACATATTTTAAATGTTTGGAAAGAAAGAAATAAATAAAGGAACAGAAGACACCATTTGAGGTCTATAAATAATCATATTAGAATTCCAGGCCGTAAGAAGGGCAGAAATTTCTTCGTATGAGTAAAAACATGGATAGGAATAACCCAAGTCAGTAGTTCTGTTTCTACTCTTTCTTCAAAAGATACAAACTTAAAATAGGAATTAATATGCTAATTTCAACTCCTACAGCAGGTGATATACCTCTATAGAACCCCAAGAACACATGCTTGATAAAAACTCTTCATAGCTAGTGTACCTCTATATATTATCCCCATAGTACATCATGTTCCTTACAATTCCATCAAAGGGAGCTTTGGCAATATGTGGGCATCTCCTATAAAAATGGACACTTCAAAGTATGCAAATTACCCATGTCGCACATGACATGACAAGTGTCTTTGGGATATGTGTTCATCTGGTATGACTAAAAAAAGGAAAAAGTAAAAGAAAAACAACTAAATAACAAAATAAAATCAAAGAGCATAAAAAATTATCATTTTATTGTAAGTATCCTTAGATTCATATTAGATATTTTATCTTAGTTAAACACCCCAATTTGATCAGGGGGAACAAACAAGAGAAGAGGAAAATTAGATTATTAGCTCTGTTCCCATATCCTAAGGACTGGGAATTAGAGGAATCTGACACTCAACACATGACAACACCTAACACTTATACCTAAATTCATGCAATATAGGATAGTTCAACTTCACAACTTATCCACCCATGTATCCATGTTTCAGATTATCATTCTCAGATTAAGAGATATATGGCTATCCCCATAACTGCATATTGAATAGTTTGCCAATTATCCTATAAAAAAGAGTTAGCATAACTGCACATTGTTTTCCCAAGCTCTAACCCCTCATTAAGAGAACATTTAGAAAGGCCTGCTTCAGGACCTTAGGGACAATAGAGACCATTCCTCCTTGAAACACACCAAGGATCTTCAGGGGTCACTCCTCCATGCAATGGTAGTTTCTCAATCTGTAAATTGAGGTTAAACAGATGGCACTATGCTGCAGGCCAATTCATGCAAAATGCTGAAGGTTAGGTTTGTTAGCCACGATAGCCCAAACCCAGAAACAGTACCTGCAAATAGTGACAACTTTTTATACATGAATGGTCTTTATCTTTTTCTCTTCCAGTTTCTTCCCCTTATCTCCTGAACCATTTGTTCCACCTAAATACCACATGGGCAAACACAATGGCTGGCATCAAAATCCATGGAATGC
Source organism: Vitis vinifera (assembly GCF_030704535.1). NCBI lineage: Eukaryota > Viridiplantae > Streptophyta > Magnoliopsida > Vitales > Vitaceae > Vitis > Vitis vinifera. Next base: position 3,295,544 of record NC_081820.1, read on the forward strand.
ATTTTTCCAACCTAGACTCAAGCACAAAAGATCACACTTCACCCTGAAATCCAACTCAAAACTAAACTAATCTCACCTTTCAAGATCTTAAATGCGATCTAAATGTCCCTTCCAAGCATCTGATCGCCATAGCACTATAACTATTCAAATTTCAAAATCATCCTTACCCCCAAAAACAACCAAATAGAAGTCATTGATCATACTAAGGAATAATCATTACTTTGTCCATTTAGACATCTAAATTCAAAAATCTTGAATAGCTCATACATGAACACTCAAAAATCTCAACATTCTTAGCCTGCACTCCTATAAAGATAAGTACTAAAAGCTTACATCAAACATCATTATTATAACGCATAAATTTTTTAGATTTAAGCAATATTAGAAGTGAGAGAATGCAATAGAGAGGAACCTCAAGGGCATGCTTGTAGCGCTTAAGCTTGCGGAGCTCTCGAACAATGCGATTGAGCTCGTACTTTCGAACTGTGTGGCCTTCTTCTCTCCATCTTTGTATTGCTATGACTGCACTACGTTTTGCATATACAAGACTTAGAAGCCTCCGGCCCAGGGTATCTCGACCGCTGGAGGTGGAATTGCCATCACTTGTCTTGGGCTTTACAACTGCCTTGGGCTTTACAATTGCCATGGGCTTCATGGTTGTCAGGGGTTTCATAGTAGCCACCTCTGCTGAGAAGTGACGCACAGCAGCAAGGGCTGTATGCACGCGTTGGCGAAACATTTTTTGACTCTTGGCCTGATGTCTTAATTTTCACTTGTCTCCAGTGCTGAGGGTAAATCTTAACTAGGTTGGAGTCTGAGCTACACCTGGTAAATCCCAACCCAGAGTCATCAACCTTCTCAAAGGAAATGAGTTCAGATGTTACTAGAAATGGATTATTTCCTATTTTTTTAAAAAAAAATTAAGAATAGACAATGGACTTGTCTAGTAGCAGAAACAAGAACAGCTTCTAATTTTTTTTTCAATATTGAAAATGAAATAACAAACATGTTCATCTCTGCATCATTTTCAATTGTAAAAGTGCTTGCACTTTTGAAAATACGAAAATAATATTTTTAATGTTTTCTGGTAATTACACATTCAGGAAATGGTTCTAAAGAAATGTTCTCATAAATGCGTCACTAAACATGAGTTATATGCTGTTTTCAATTTTATTTCCAAAGAATAGACAAAAGATCCAATATTTTTGTGAAGCTCAAGGTACACTTGAGGGACAGAGGTCTCCTAGAGCACAAGGCACACACCTAAGCAAAGGTAAGAACATGCTTTAGAGAAATGTATAACAAATACAATTATAAAATCTCAAATGTAAGTTATGTCACTGTTCAAAATTCAAAATTCAAAATTCAAAATAAAAAAAAAAAAAAAAAAATCAACATTTTGGCTAGTTAACTGAGAATTCTGCATTAGCAAGAAATTATATTACCTTTTGCAAATGTAATAAATTACCAATTTGTTCAGTATTCAATAAATCAAGCAATACTATAAATTTGCATAATCACAATGCAATCATCAAGAAATCAACACCAAAAAGATTCAAATGTCCAACCTTCAAAAAGCAGAAAAAAGGAAGAAAAAAAAAGGGAAGAAAACCACAACTTTGATTTCATCAATTTTAGGATTCTTATTCGATTGACAAAGAAGAAAAACAAAACCCATTTTTCGAGTATCAATCAAGGAAAAAAAATAATAATACATTGTCCAATTAACTAAAATAATTTGCACTATGCAAAAACTTCCCATATGTATTTGTTTCCAAACATACCAATTGCCAATGAATTCAGCATTCAAAAAACCAAACAAAACGTGGAAATCTGTAACAAAACATCAGTGCAGTCACCACAAATCAACACCAAACAGATTAAAAATAAAAATAATAATAATTTTTCATTCATTTCAGCTTTCAAATTCAGTTAGCCAAGAAGAATAAGCTCAAAA